>NC_134787.1:68212138-68219638 GCF_046742065.1 Oratosquilla oratoria | reverse complement strand
AGAATTCTAACCACTGCTCCATCGTGTGTGTTTCTCTTTGTTTTCTTTGATTTGTGTGCGTGTGCTAAGGATGTCATAGAATGTAAATATTGAATAAAATTTTTATAACAGAATCATCATGTGCTTTAAACAATGATGGCTGTGATACAGGATAGGTATATCCTAAATATTCTGCTAATACATTTAATATATATTTCATATCTGATAACATGAATAATACATTTACTATCAGAACCCGTGAAAAATTTCAAGATACTGCCTTCTTTCCTCTTCATTCATATCATTTCTTCTCTGTAAATCTCTGTTCCGCAAATTTTCAAGATGATTTTCTCTCTCTTGATTGTTCGTATTGTTCCCCAATGCTTGCATTCGTTCTCTATTACGGTCTCGTACTATTCGTCTTTCTTGTGCTCGTAATCCTTCACGTCTTCTTCTCTGGTGTTCTCTTGCTGACTCTCTCTGTTGTCTCACTCTTTCTTCCTAGTTTTGGCCTTTAGTTGAAATACCAGTAATTTCAAGTCAAAATAACTACTAAATTTTGTAGTTCGACGAAATATATAGTTTGTAGTATCCGTGATCAAATGAATCCATCCAAAATATATTTGCGCAGGTGCAGGAGAGGGATATATAGACGTTTGAATGATCGTCAAGGAACCTATGGATAAACTTGAATAGACGTTTGAATTCCCTTCACGGAATCTATGGAGGAGTGTGAGGAACACTATTAAGAATATATATAATTACCCATTTAATTATTTATTTACTTACCAGTACTTATTTATCAATCAGTTGTTTGTTTATCAATTTATTGATCTATTAATTAATCTATTAACTTATTTGTTTATTAATTTATTTATCTGTTTATTTATTTATTTGTTTATTGATTTTATTTACCTGTTTATTTATTTATTTATCGATTTATTTATTTATCTATTTATTTATTTATTTATCTACTTATTTTCGTGAGGTTCTGTCAGGAGCTCAGAAAGCAACGCGACATGACATCACACGTTACCCGTTGGAAGCGCGGAATGCGCAGCGAACTCTCGAGTCGTCTCTCTCTTACTCTCTCTTTCTCTTTCTCGTTAGGTCATTCATAAAGGCAATAAAACAAATTATTCGTTTATGTCATGTCACTTTTAACTTTTATAGACGTTTGATTATCTTCATGTAACCTATGATTAAACTTGTTTAGACGTTTGAATACTGGCAAATAAAAACTGAACTATAAGAATGGATTCTGATCCTGCGTGATATACATAGATACAAAAGCATTAACATGTAGATTATGAAATATATTTTGTTGTCTAGCTAATCCTTCATATCACTGCTATTAATTAATTCATGATGTAAATTTATATTCATATATTCATTTATCTGTCTATTTATTTTAAGTTTATATAATAATTTACTCCTTTATTCGTTTATTTGTTTGTTGAAATATTGGTTTGTTCATTTATTTACTAATTTGATTTATTGATAGATTTATTTATCAATATATTTGCTTGTTTGTTAGTTTATATAATCATATACTCATCTATTGATTTTTATACATATCTATTCATTTAGTGGATTTATTCATCCATATATTTAAAATTGCTAATTCATTCATCCACTTATTCAAAGATTATAGTTTAATTTATTTGACTAACTTTTTTTATTGATTTATCTAGCTGTTCATGTTATTGTTTAATAGCATATCTTCTAGGACAGTCATGCAGAAATATAATCTTCAAAGTATCCAGTAACAAATTAGATACAGCTTTTCTCATTATCATTATGTATACTACTTACATATTAATTTCATGAATATACAATGAAAGCCATTGTCCATATCTTTATTCTTTTTATTAATGACTTGGCTATAAAATGCAGATGTCGGAAATATATATTCTCTTTTTTCACTTACATTCCTTCTCGCTCTCTCTCTCTCTTACGTACACAGACACACACACAGACACACAGACACACACACACACACACACACACACACACACACACACACACACACACACACACACACACACACACACACACACACACACACACACACACACACACACACACACACACACACACACACACACACGCACACACACACGCACACACACACACACACACACACACACACACACACACACACACACACACACACACACACACGCACGCACGCACACACACACAAACAAACAAACACAAAAACGCACACATACACACACATACACATACAAACACATAAACAAACACAAACACGTACACATGCATACACATACACATACAAACACAAACAAACACACACACCTAAACACACGCACAGACGCGCGCGCGCGTGCGCGCGAACGTGTAAAAATAAGAACTGAGAAAATATCTGTTCGCTGTTCGCGACATCCTTCATGGGACAATTTTGCAAATCGTCCACTTTCCGCTTCCGCGACGACTCGAAGTCTGCCCAAAAGGATTCAGCAGGAAGAGACATTGCCACCATGAGAGACGTCGTCGTCGTCGTCGTCGTCGTCGTCGTCGTCGTGTGTATATATATATACATACATACATATACCAAGGCTTTTTTTCCCTTACCAGAGGGGTAGCCAAAAAGGACAGGGCACAAAAACATTCCCACCCATTTCATCCCCAAAAACACTCCACACCCCTCCACCCTCCCTCCCATCTTAGCACCCCCTAGATGACGGGTCATCCCTGCACCCTGTCCACTGCCCTGGGTCAGAAGCAGTGTCGCAGGACACAGCACATCCACAGCAAGGCCGCTTCATTAAATCGGCGACCCCCCCTCTCCGTCCCCCCATATAAAGGAGAGAACGGGGAGAAATCCCTTCGGGCTGCGTCAAAAATTTTTGCTCACACACACTACCTCACCCCCATTCTCCCGTCCAATCCACCTCATGCATCACAACATTTTCCATATACAACCATTCTCCATTCACCCCTGTCTTCTGTCCTCTCCCGTCCTTCCTCAACAGACATTCCCCTCTTCCCCAAAGCCCCCTTCACCCCATCCATCCATCTCATCCTAGGACGTCCCCTCATGTTCACTCCCTCCACATCTGCCTTCCATACCTCCTTTACTAGTCTTTCTTCACTCATTCTTTCCATGTGTCCAAACCATCCTAATACTCTTTCATCCACCCTATCTCCCAGCTCCCTTTCCACTCCTGTTCTCCTTCTCACTTCCTCATTTCTCACTCCATCCAGCCTAGTAACCCCCATCATACTTCTCAGACACTTCATCTCAAACACATTCAAGTTCCTTCTCTCTTCCTCTCTCATGTTCCATGTTTCTGCTCCATACAGTGCTGTTGGCACAATCACTCCTTCATACAGTCTCCTCTTAGCATCCATTCCCAGATCCCTATTCCTCATTACACTTTCTAAACCACCAAGGCATTTACTCGCTTCTCTCAATCTACATTCTACCTCCACCTTCACTCCACCCTTTCCTGCCACATTTGCACCCAAATATCTAAAACTATCCACTTCCTCCAGTTGCTCTCCCTTAATGCTCACTTCCAGATTACTGCCACTTTCACCCCTTGTACATCTCATCACCTTACTTTTACCCACATTTATCTTCAGCTTTCTTCTATCACGCACTCTCCCAAACTCTGTCACCAACTTCCTCAATCCCTCCTCCGATCCTGCCACAAGCGCAGTGTCGTCCGCAAACAACAGCTGGCTCACCTCCCACTTTTCTCCATTTTCTTTAACCATCTCCAATCCCTGACCCACTACCCTAGCATTCACCTCTCGCACCACCCCATCCATGTATAAGTTGAACAGCCAGGGTGACATAACGCATCCTTGACGAAGTCCCACCTTTACTTCAAACCACTCACTCTCTCCATTTCTAATCCTGACACAAGCTCTACTACTCTCATAAAAACTCTTGACAGCTCCCAGAAGCTTTCCTCCTATCCCGTATATCCGCATAACCTCCCACAGTGCCTTTCTGTCTACCCTGTCGTAAGCCTTTTCCAGATCCATAAAGGCCCAGAAAACATCCTTCCCCTTTCCTATAGCTTTCTCACATATCTGTTTAACCACAAAAATCTGATCCACACAACCTCTACCTGTCCTAAACCCACACTGTTCCTCACCAATTACTCCCTCTGTTCCTCTCCTAATCCTCTCAATCAAGGTCCTCCCATAGGCCTTCCCAACTACACTTAACAAGCTAATCCCTCTGAAACTACTACATTCACACTTGCCCCCCTTTCCCTTGTAAAATGGAACTATACACGCACTCCTCCAGTCCTCTGGCACTCTACCTTCTCTCCAGCAAACATTAAATAACCTCACCAACCAGTCCACCATCATTATACCTCCTTTTTTAAGACATTCTGCATGGCATCCATCCAGACCAGGTGCCTTACCTGCTTTCATCATCTTAACTGCTGCCTTCACGTCATCCTTCCTTATCTCTCCTCCATTTTCCTCACTCATTACTCTCATTTTCTTACATTTCCCACTGCATCTATCTTTCCCTCCCTATCCTCCTTCACATTAAGCAACTCCCTAAAATATTCTGCCCATCTTCCCCTTACTGCCTTCTTCTCCATTATATATGTATATATATATTATATACATATACATATATATATATATATATATATATATATACAGTATATATATATGTATATGTATACATATATTTTTCACATATATAAATATATATATATAAATAAAATACACACACACACACACACACACACACACATACACACACACACACACACACACACACACACACACACACACACACACATATATATATATAATATATATATATATATATATATTTATACATATATATATATATATAGATATATATATATATATATGTGTGTGTGTGTGTGTGTGTGTGTGTGTGTGTGTGTGTGTGTGTGTGTGTGTGTGTGTGTGTGTGTGTGTGTGTGTGTGTGTGTGTGTGTGTGTGTGTGTCTGTGTGTGTGTGTGTGTGTGTATGTATATATATATATATATATATATATATATATATATATATATGTACACAATTATATACATACACACACACACAGACACACACACACACACACACACACACACACACACACACACACACACACACACACACACACACACACACACACATATATATATATATATATATATATATTGTCAGTGTATTTAGGCAGGAGTTTTTCTCTCTAATGCATGTTTCATTAAAAGTGATGGCTAGTTGTGCATTAATAATTTTCTTAATGGTATTTTCCATATACCTTATTAAGGATTTGTTTTCCTTAGGAAGGAAATTTATGACTTGGCTGTATGTAGTCATATGCTAAGGAAAACAAATCCTTAATAAGGTATATGGAAAATACCATTAAGAAAATTATTAATGCACAACTAGCCATCACTTTTAATGAAACATATATATATATATATATATATATATATATATATATATATATATATATATGTGTGTGTGTGTGTGTGTGTGTGTGTGTGTGTGTGTGTGTGTGTGTGTGTGTGTGTGTGTGTGTGTGTGTGTGTGTGTGTGTATGTATACATACATACGTACATACATGCGTACATACATACATACATACATACATACATACATACATACATACATACATAAATACACACACACACATATACATATATATATACATATATATATGTATATATATATATATATATATATATATATATATATATATATACATACATGCATACATACATACAGTCTGCATTAGTCTTACTCATGTTCCTTCAAAAATTCCTATGGTGGGCCTCTTTTCAACTTATTATACTATAATTGTTCTCTAAATCCACAAAAGCCACTAATTTATTCTGCCTTCCCTTCTTCAATTGCATTTTTTCCCTCTAGCCATCCTGGGTCGCCGGATTTTTTTTTTCTTTTGGGGGGGAGGGGGGATAGGCATGTTACATATTCTCTTGTAGTCATCTGTGACTTTTCTATCCAATGTATATTTTTCAGATTTGTTTGCGTTCTTCCTACATGATTTTTTCATTCATTTTGCAACATTATCCCTGCTACCTCGTTCTTCTATTTTAGTAATTTAATTGCTGTTTTCATCTCTTGCGTTCTATTCTTCAGCTTCCATTAGCTTCGTAAGTGGAATTTCAGCCTCTTTCGTGAACCCTTTGTTTAATTTTCTTTCTTTTTTATGTTGCCTCAGGTCAAGGTCACCTCCCTCATTTGTTTTTATTTTTGTTATTCTTTTATTGTATTACTTTTTACTTCACCTCTTCTTCTGAACTTCATATCTCACTCTTCCTTTTTTCATTTTAATTAAACCTGACGCAACGGTTTCTCATTTTCCCTATATGTCATTTTCCCCTAAATTCTCATTACCCTTCTTTTTCTTCTTACAAACCTCTCCATCTGTGTTTTTTTTTTTTGTACATGAATACTTCTGAGTATTCTTTTTTGCAGTTATTGCAGTGTATACGAGACATTCCTTCAACTTTTCTTTCGATATTGATTTCAATTCCCCGTTTTCTTTGTTTTCCTTCATCTCCCTCTTTCTATGGTCCCAACATACATTAGTGTATCTCTTCTGCACTTTTCAAACCTGTTTTCAACTATTTTCTTTATTTTCTCATTGTGTGTGTGTGTGTGTGTGTGTGTGTGTGTGTGTGTGTGTGTGTGTGTGTGTGTGTGTGTGTGTGTGTGTGTGTGTGTTTGTGTGTGTGTGTGTGTGTGTGTGTGTTTGTGTGTGTGTGTGTGTGTTTGTGTGTGTGTGTGTGTTTGTGTGTGTGTGTGTGTGTGTGTGTGTGTGTGTGTGTGTGTGTGTGTGTGTGTGTGTGTGTGTGTGTGTGTGTGTGTGTGTGTGTGTGTGTGTGTGTGTGTGTGTGTGTGTGTGTGTGTGTGTGTGTGTGTGTGTGTGCAGAACACTGAATGGGTCCCAGTGAATAGATTTACATTTATTAACCACAATTCACTTTAATTGTAAGCCATCAACATCGAGAAGCTCGAGGAGGCACACATGCAGAAATTGAAACGTGGTACTGCCAAGGATTTGAAACTCTACGAGCACGTGACAAGTGTGTGTTTGTGTGTGTGTGTGTGTGTGTGTGTGTGTGTGTGTGTGTGTGTGTGTGTGTGTGTGTGTGTGTGTGTGTGTGTGTGTGTGTGTGTACATATATATACATATATACACATACATGCAAACACACACACACACATATATATTACCAAGGACTACAAAGGCGGAGAATGCTGACAGGAGACCTTTTGGTCTATAACTGGGTAAGATGTAAAAATAAAATAGTAATGATAATAAATAAATAGATAAGTAAATAAATAGAGAAGAATATAACAATATAAATAACAAATAATATAAATAAATAAATACATAGGTATAGTTAGATAACAAACAGGTAAATAGTAAATGACAATAAATTGGCAGATGAATGATAATAAATGTGAATCAGGGAAATAGTAATATACAAACAGACAAATGATAACAAAACAAATAATATGAAATATATGAC
>NC_134787.1:68194638-68204638 GCF_046742065.1 Oratosquilla oratoria | reverse complement strand
GTTTGGATGAAATAGATAGACTGAACCAATCTCATGTTGTTCGGTAACTCTATCAGTTAAATTTTTAACCAAACCAAAGTCTTGAATAAAATAAAAGGTTAGTCCTAATACTTTGCAGAGAGCTTCTAGTTCAGTTTGTTATTTAAATATGTATAGTGAAAAAAAGCCACTTCTATTGGAACGAAAAAATTGACATCCAGGGGCTCTGCAACGAAAAATGGGTGTAAATTCGCCATTTCATCTTCTTCTCTGAGCATTCTTCACCTCTCCGCCACATCGATGACAAAATGAAACGCTTTGTTATTTGTCTAAAAGTACAAAAGTATTTTTCAAAATGCCAGTGCCTTACTTTCGTCGCTGATTTCAGTATAAAATTCTCTTGAGAACATCTTAAGCGTCGTGTCATTGATGTTTATATACACATAACCAAACAGGAGAAAGCTATGAGGGCCGTGACCTCATCTCATTATCTAGGTGGTGACCTGAATTCATCGTTCCCTAAAATGTTGTATATCTTAAAAAAGCTTGCGGATAACATACCAAAGTAGATTTTACCGTGTAGATATTTGGCCAAAGTAGCACCAGACCCGTATATATTTAGTTTATATATATATATGTATATATATATACATATATATATACATATATATATATATATATATATATATATATGTATACATATATACATATATATATACATATATATATGTATATATATACCTATATACACACATATATTTACATATATATAAATATACATTTACAAATTATATTATTATATAAATTTATATATATAATTATGTAAATATACATCTATCTATTTTATGTATGAATATAAATATACATGTATATATATATATATATTGGCTGCTTGTTATTGTGGCAAAGTAACATGCAGTCGATACTTTAGGGTCTATATGGGGCGCCCCTACGGACCAGAGCCACACATCATTTTGTCTATGATAGAAGAAATTCTGTTCATAGAGAAATGATGACACTTTTATACTACGACTGTCCCTCCGTTATGCGGTCCCCCAACCCCTTGTTGCTGTCCTGTACCATTTCTCTGAGTATTCTCTTTCTGATTGGGGGAATTCCCTGTGGTGGGGGAAAAGAATACTGCCACCAAGTTTTCCCACTTGGATCGTAAGAGGCGAGAAGAAAGGGACGGGGAGAGGGACTAGGCATCCTTCTCCCTGTAGCCCCAAGGGGCAACTTCCTAAATCGAAAAGAAAAGGCATAAGGGGTGCTGGCGGGCCTCGGGCCAGCACCCTAAGGTTTGGGTCTTTTAATGTGCGTGGATGTGGTACAGATGAGAGTAAAAGGGAAGAGATAGGTAGTATGTTTGTGAGAAGAAAGTTGGATGTGTTGGCTTTGAGTGAAACTAAGTTGAAAGGGAAGGGTGAGTGTATGTTTGGGAGTGTAAGTGGGAGGTTATCAGGAGTGAAGAGAGGGCGAGGGAGGGAAGGGGTGGCTATTCTAGTAAGTGAGGAGATAGGTAAAGGGGTAGTGGAGTGGAAAGAGGTTTCCTCAAGGATAATGTGGATGAAGGTGAAACTGGGAAAGGAGATGTGGGTCTTTGTAAGTGCATATGGGCCGGGCAGTGAGAAGAGCATGGAAGAAAGGGAGGCCTTTTGGATAGATTTAAATGAGTGCATAGAGGGTTTAGGAAGAAATGTCAATGTAATAGTACTGGGAGACCTTAATGCTAGAGTGGGAAATGGTCCAATCGATGGAGTGGTTGGGAAGTGTGGAATTCCAGGAAAGAATCGTAGTGGAGAGTTGATGGTGGAAATGTGTCTAGAAAGAGAGTTGATGATAGCAAATACAGTGTTTCGGAAGAAAGTCAAGCATAAGTACACATGGGAGAGGGTGGTGGAGGGAAGGGTGGTAGATAGAGCGCTAATGGATTATGTAGTGGTAAATAGGATTATGATAGGAAGAGTTAAGGATGTACATGTGCTAAGGGGAGAGGGTGGGGGAATATCAGATCATTTTTTGGTGGAAGGTAAGTTGAGAGTGGAGGATAGATGGAGAAGGAGGAAAGGGACAAAAGGTAGGGAGATTCTTAGAGTGAACTCCTTGAATGAAAAGGAAAAGGAGAAGGAGTACGAAAAGAAGCTGAAGGAGGAGTGGGAGGGAGTAAAGGATAGAGCAGAGATGGGTGTGGAGGAGGAATGGGGATGGTTCAAGGAGGGAGTCTTAAAGTGTGCAAGGATGGTGTGTGGAACAAGAAGGACAGGGGGAAATAGAAGAAAGGGTAGTGAATGGTGGGATGAGGAAACAAAGAAGGTTGTAGAAGAGAAGAAGCGAGCATTCATAGATTGGTTACAAAAGAGGACAGGGGAGTCATATGAGACGTACAAAGAAAAGAAAAGAGAAGTAAAGCAAAAGGTAAAGGAGGCAAAGAGGAGAGCAGATGTGAAATGGGGTAGGAGTATGACAGAAAATTTTGAAAGTAATAAAAAGATGTTTTGGAAAGAAATTAAGAGAGGAAGAGGAGGCGAATCAAGTAGGGAAGAAAAGGTAAAAGGTACAGATGGAGAGTTGATAATGGAAGAGATGGCAGTGAGGGGAAGATGGGCAGAATATTTTAGGGAGTTGCTGAATGTGAAGGAGGATAGGGAAGGAAAGATAGCTGCAGTGGGAAATACGAAGAAAATGAGAGTGATGAGTGAAGAGAATGGAGGAGAAATAAGGAAGGATGAGGTGAAGGCAGTTGTAAAGATGATGAAAGCAGGTAAGGCACCTGGTCTGGATGGATGTCATGCAGAATGTCTGAAAAAGGGAGGTTCAGTGATGGTGGACTGGTTGGCGAGATTATTTAATGTTTGCTGGAGAGAGGGTAGAGTACCGGAGGACTGGAGTAGTGCCTGTATAGTTCCTCTTTACAAGGGAAAAGGGGACAAGTGTGAATGTAGTAATTTCAGAGGGATTAGCCTGTTGAGTGTAGTAGGGAAGGCTTATGGGAGAATCTTAATTGAGAGGATTAGGAGAGGAACAGAAGGAGTAATTGGTGAGGAACAGTGTGGTTTTAGGACGGGTAGAGGTTGTGTAGATCAGATCTTTGTGGTAAGACAGATATGTGAGAAAGCTATAGGAAAGGGGAAGGATGTTTTTTGGGCTTTTATGGATCTGGAAAAGGCTTATGATAGGGTAGACAGAAAGGCACTGTGGGAGGTTATGCAGATTTATGGGATAGGAGGAAAGCTTTTGGGAGCTGTCAAGAGTTTTTATGTGAGTAGTAGAGCATGTGTTAGGATTGGAAATGGAGAGAGTGAGTGGTTTGAAGTAAAGGTGGGACTTCGTCAAGGATGCGTTATGTCGCCCTGGCTGTTCAACTTATACATGGATGGGGTGGTGCGAGAGGTGAATGCTAGGGTAGTGAGTCAGGGATTGGAGATGGTTAAAGAAAATGGAGAAAAGTGGGAGGTGAGCCAGCTGTTGTTTGCGGACGACACTGCGCTTGTGGTAGGGTCAGAGGAGGGATTGAGGAAGCTGGTGGCAGAGTTTGGGAGAGTATGTGATAGAAGAAAGCTAAAGATAAATGTGGGTAAAAGTAAGGTGATGAGATGTACAAGGGGTGAAAGTGGCAGTAGACTGGAAGTGAACATTAAGGGAGAGCGACTGGAGGAAGTGGATAGTTTTAGATACTTGGGTGCAAGTGTAGCAGGAAAAGGTGGAGTGAAGGTGGAGGTAGAATGTAGATTGAGAGAAGCGAGTAAATGCCTTGGTGGTTTAAAGAGTGTAATGAGAAATAGACATTTGGGAATGGATGCGAAGAGGAGACTGTATGAAGGAGTGATTGTGCCAACAGCACTGTATGGGGCAGAAACGTGGAACATAAGAGAAGAAGAGAGAAGGAGTTTGAATGTGTTTGAGATGAGGTGTCTGAGAAGTATGGTGGGGGTTACTAGGCTGGATAGAGTGAGAAATGAGGAGGTGAGGAGGAGAACAGGGGTGAAAAAGGATTTGGGAGATAGGGTTGATGAAAGAATATTAGGATGGTTTGGACACATGGAAAGAATGAGTGAAGAAAGACTAGTAAAAGAGGTATGGAAGGCAGATGTGGAGGGAGTGAACATGAGGGGACGTCCTAGGATGAGGTGGATGGATGGGGTGAAGGGGGCTTTGGGGAAGAGGGGAATGTCTGTTGAGGAAGGAAGGGAGAGGACGGAAGACAGAGGTGAGTGGAGAATGGTTGTATATGGATGATGTTGTGACTGCATGAGGAGGAATGGGCGGGGGGGTGGGGGGTGGGGTAGTATGTGTGAGTAAATTTTGACGCAGCCCGAAGGGATTTCTCCCCGTCCTCTCCTTATATGCAAAGGGGGGACGGAGAGGGGGGGTCGCCGATTAAATGAAGCGGCCTTGCTGTGGATGTGCTGTGTCTTGCGACACTGCTTCTGACCCAGGGCGGTGGGCGGGGTGCAGGGATGACCCGTCATCCAGGAGGTGCTCAGATGAGAGGAAGGGTGGGAGGGGTGTGGAGTGTATTTGGGGATGAAATGGGTGGGAGTGTTTTTATGCCTTTCCCTTTTTGGCTACCTCCCTTGGAAGGGGGAAAAAGCCTTGGTATATGTATGTATGTATGTATATACAGAATATATATATAGATAGATAGATAGATGGATAGATAAATAGGCAGATAGATATAGATAGATAATACTTGATTGGATGATAGCGAGGTAGAGTGGTCTATTCAAGAAGAAAAAAATAGATGAAAAAGTCTCATATAGTGAACCCAACTCAAGTATTAAAGATATCTCAGAAATTACTCAGCATTCATCAGCTTCAAATAAAGCTTTGCTAATTGTGGAAGGTGGCGTATTAAAGTCGATGTTATTATACTCCAGGGCAATTAACAGGGTAAAAGTGAAGTTGAAAGAAGTCACTGTAGGCTCTGAACTTTAAACCATCCCAGAATCAATTACGAAAAATGTTTAAAATTGGACTCGGGAATTTATAAGATACACAAGAACAAGGTAGAAATATTAGAGATTAGTACTTTGAATAAAGACATAGCCTTAAGAAAAGGTACATAAATAGGATGTCTTCAAGTCTGTACAAGACCCATTAAAATTTTAAATGAGAGAACTAAAGAGGTGGAATCACCAATTTCATCATTTTGTTCAGTTCAGGAAGAAACAGATTTGAGAGAGAAATGGAAGAGTCATCTAGAATCTACTTGTTGTCTTAAGTTAGAAGTAAGTTTGATTGCAAAATTTGTGAAGCACAATAAAACAATTGCTTTGCCGGGGGACGTCTTGGGTAAAAAACTGTTTTAAAAGATCAGATCAAATTAAAACCAGAGGCTCAACCTATTTATTTATCTGCCTATAGATTACCACATTCCAAGCTAGCCATTGTAGATAAGTTGATCTCTGAAATGTTATCGTAGGATATAATTAAACCTAGTCTAAGTGAATGGAATTTCTCTTTGATTCTGGTCCCAAAATCAGATGGTACCATGAGTCCAGTTATTGGCTATAGGGAATTGAATAAAGAGACAATACCTTATAGATTACCGTTACCGGTATCTTTCATAGTTTGAAAACCGAGAATAGGTATTTTAGCACCATAGATATCAAATCTGCGTCCTGGTAAATTGAGTTGCATGAAGATTCAAGGGATTATACAACATTTTCTACAACAACGGAGCACTATGCTTTCAAACGAATGCCATTTGGGTTATGTAATAGTCCATTAACTTATATGAGATTAGTAAATACAGTTCTACATTAGTTGTTAGGGAACACTGCCAGTGTATTTCTAGATGATATGTTAATAGCTTCCCAAACAGCGGCTGAGCACTTTAAGAAATTAGATTTGGTATTCTCAAGACTAGTTTAAGTAGGGTTGAAAATAAAACTTGAAAAATGTAAGTTTTTGCAGGACGTTGTCATTTATTTGGAATATAAAATAGACAGATATGAACTTAGTAGAGTGAATTCAAAGGTAAAAACAGTAAGAAAAGATATACAGTTCCGAACAATGTAGAAAAAATAGAACTTTATTGGGATTGCTAGGGTATTGTAGAAAATTTATCAAGGGTTATACAGACATAACTAATCCATTACGTTCCTTGTTGAGGAAAGACTCTAAGTTCATATGCGAATCTGTACAACAATACGTTTTTGAAAAATTGAAAGATAAACTTACTAGTTCTCCAGTTCTCATATTTCCTGATTACGATGAAGAGTTCATTCTTTGTACTGATGCGTCTGACATAGAGTTAGGAGGCACACTGATGCAAAGGATAAATGGAATATTAAAACCGATAGCTTACACATCGAGACCTTGTAGCAGTGCACAAACTACTCCATCTCAGAGAAAGAAAAATTAGCAGTGATATATTCATGAGAGTTTTAGGGATATGATACTGGGTTATTCAGAGTGTGGACTGATCATACAGCTATCCAGAACTCATTCAAACATAAGAATCTTAGGGGCAGATTAGCCAGGTGGTTTATTACATTTCAGTGTTATATATTCCAGGTAAGAAAAATGTTGCAGCAGATTAGCCAACCATAGTCAGGGTTGATCAATTTCGTCTGCAGTATAAATGAACAAGTAACATTAGATGAGGAAATAACAATAATGGAATAAAGAAAAGATAAGACTTGGGAAAAAGTAGCCCAGATTTTGATGAACCCACGAGGTATTCCTCCAAAACTACCAAAAGGATATAATATTGAGGAATTTCATTTCTGTTCACTAGCGAATTTCTCATGTAGTTACAATGGCGATAACTGTGAAAGTGATTCGTCCCGGTCCTTACCCCCTGCCACGAGTGTGGATATCTCTATGGTGAAACTGGAATTTGGGTGCTAGTTAGCAACCTTTCCAAATATCGGGAACCAGTAGCGTTCTAAGTTCATAGAGTTTTAGACCATCGGTGGCTTAGTGGGTAAGGCGACTGACAATGGAGCCTCTTGGCATCAGAGCAGTAGGTTCGAATCCTCTGCGCGACGATAATAGAAATTATGTGATATATATATATATATATATATATATATATATATACATACATATATATATATGGAGGTGAGGTGGCAAAATGAAACGTTAAGGCTAGAGTATGGAGCTTTCAAGGAAATATATATACATATCTATCTATCTATATATATATATATATATATATATATATAAACATATATATGTATATATATACATATCTGTACATATATATATACATATATATACATATATGTATATATATATATATACATATATATATACATACATATATGTGAATATATATATATATATATATATATATATTACATTTCACTCGGTACCTATTTTCTATTTTCACTTTTATTTATGTTTGCCCCTATCAAGGTTACCCTGTTTCTCATTAATGGTATTATTGGCTCTTTATCTACATTTGACAAGCGCTTCTACCTATGGGAGTCAGAGAGGTAGTAAAGCAAAGGTTGAAGGAGGGAGGCAATGTGGAGGGATGGTAGACGTTAAAAGTTATCAGAGTATTTTCTTTAATGGAGACTGACCCAGAGTTATAATAGAGGTTTAAGTGACTCTCTTCCGTAGGGTTGTCACTAAAGTTACAAATACACTGATTACATGAAATAATCCCTTGACCATTGTCATAACCTTTGTTTTCAATCTTGACCAATGTTATTTGGGTTGGTTGGTCATAATAAAACAAAAACCTAAATTACTTTTGTTGTGTTTATCTTATTCTTTTTTCTTTCCAAAACAGCGGCCCATGATTGACCTTTTGCCAAAGCATGTCTTTGATGATTTTTGATGGATATAAACTTGTGTCACTTGATATAAAAGGGAAAAAGAATACACATAGTGTGGGCTAGTATCTTGTGCAAGAAATCGTTCGATGCTGTGGACACAGCCAAGCAATATCCACTCACAGGAGAAAGGATCACTCACAAAGCCCAGAGTCACTCGCTGACAGGTGCTGCAGACGTTCAAAGGAGCGCCCAAACATACTCTCGGCACCTTTAGAGCAACTTGGGTGCATTCACTCCAACTTATCCAAAATATTTCTTCTGTTTATTTTGTCAACCATTTATTTACTTATCCATATGTTTACTTATGTGTTTGTGTTATGCACTTACCTGTTAACTCCTTTACGCAAAGATTTTTTTTTATTTTTTTATTTACACAACAATGGTTTTGGTAAAGATATGGCTACCTGTCCACATAAAGTCGAATTTCGTGTTTACAAATGAGAAGACGAATAAGCAACAATTTCTCGAATCTGGAGTGGCAGTTGGACTTCCTTAGCTGAATAAATTTTCCAGTTGTAGAAAAAAATATAAGAACAATATTTGGAGACTATTAATTCATTCACACAATAAATATATAAATAAATAAATATGTTGATAGCTAGCTAGCTAGCTAGATAGATAGATGAATAAAACAATAAATAGATAAACAATTAGTCAAGTAAATAAAAAAGTAATAATAATAATAAATAGATAAATAGATAAATTGATAAATAAATAAATGAATAAATAAATAAATAAATAAATAAATAAATAAATAAATAAATAAATAGATAAATAGATAAATAGATAAATAGATAGATAAATAGATAAATAAATAAATAAATAAATAAATAGATAAATAGATAAATAGATAAATAAATAGATAAATAAATAAATTAATAAATAAATAAATAAATAAATAAATAAATAAATAAATAAATAAATAAATAAATAAATAAATAAATAAATAGATATATAAATAAATAAATAAATGGGACTTGTATTCGTCTCTCTCGGTACCATGGTCGAGTTCTCTTGCATGAATATTGATTTATTCGTTTTCTCCATTAGGTGCTATTGTTTGTCTTACTTAGGTCTCCCTTCAATCACATGGAGATATAGAAAACTAAGAGGGGGTTTACACGATCGTCGAACGTGGTTCGACAGACACGTGTTTAAAGTGATGTGTGAACGTGTGAACGGGGTAATTGGGGTTTAACCAACGTGTTCGACAACCAAATACCCCTTTCTTACTGGAACGAGAGAAATTATAGAAGACATACTTCAAGAACACAGGTGTGATATATGGTTTGTCCAATGGCCCTGTCTTATGCAGATGTGGATATGAATATTTTTCTTCAAAAGCAGCCTGACATTATCTTTCTTCCTCAGTCTAACGACATTGTGGTAACTAGCATCAAGCAGTTTTATACAGATTTTAAGAAATCTCTGCCAAGTAAACGTGAAGGATTTTTACTATTATATTTTCATTTGCTTATCTATGTATGTACTTATCTACTTATTCATAGATTTATTTTCAAATTCATTTATTGAGTCATTTATTACCCAATTACCTACATAGTTTCTTTTGTAAATTGTAATTTCAGGAATATTGCAAAAGGATTCAATTGTATCTAAGATTATCTATATAGGTTCATATTTTTTCAACCTGTAACTCCGCAAGTTAAAACGATAATTGCCTTGTTAACAATCTAACAAGAAAGCCAAAAAAAGAGCACAGGTAACAAACTGAACGTACAGAGAAACTCAGTCGCTCAAAAACAAAAATTGAGCTAATAATGGTCGATTTCAGAAAAGTAGACGTAAATTTGGAAACAATAAATAGGCCCAGTCGACTTTATTTAGTTGAAAGTTAAATGAAATATTACAATATACATACATACATACATACATACATACATACATACATACATACATACATACATACATACATACATACATACATACATACATACATACATTCATACATACATACATACATACATACATACATACATACATACATACATACATACATACATACATACATACATACATACATACATACATACATACATACATACATACATACATGCATGCATACATACATACATACATACACACATACATACATACATACATACATACATACATACATGCATACATACATACATGCATACATACATATATACGGGGTACGGACAAAATACCACAGGACTAAATCCCGTATGACAAAATCCCACAAGAAA
>NC_134787.1:68189638-68192138 GCF_046742065.1 Oratosquilla oratoria | reverse complement strand
GACCACGCCACATTGTATTAAGTTTCTTATTATCACTAAAAGAAATGGATTAGGCGTTAGTCCAATCAACAGAATGATGATATATTTCATGTTTGAAAATGCTACTAGAATTTTTTCCATCTCTTACATTTTTCTTGTGCTTTTCAATTCACGTGTTTAAAGGTTTGGCAGTTTCACCTGTTTAGAATTCATTACATATTTTTGGGAGGAATTTCGTATATGCATACATTTTGACATATACTATTTTTGATAAGCAAATGTTTGACTAAACTGGTATTCTTGAAAACTACATTTTCGTTAAAACTTTTTAATAAATCTGGGCTATTTCACACATGTTCTTGAAATGGTAAAATTAATAGAGTATGTTTACTGAAAGTTAGTTTTGTTGAGGGTTATAAAGTGTTTTCCTTGCAAAAGCGTAGGCATTATCTAGGAATTTTTTAGTGTATTTTTAATTATACCTAATATTAAAAGCATTTCTGATATCCTTGTTAATGTATTGTTCGCTGCAGATACGTAAAACTCTAAGAAACTTAGTTGAGAAAACTTATCGTTTAACGCTGGTTGGCTTGTGATATACTTTGAATTTGAGTCTATTTTCTTGATGGAGGATAGTACAATCCAAAAAAAGATAAAGAGGCATATTTTTTGTTTATAATGTGAATTCAATGGAATCAACAAATTTGTATACCAGGGAAAAAAATTAACACTAGAACTCCCATATTTCCTTTTAGATAAATGCAAAAAACAGGCCATTAAGATTCTGGAAGGCCATAGGCATCAAGGCGGGACAGAAAAACGTTTCGCGTAAGCAACCAGCGACGTTGCCACCAACCTGACTCGTTACTTAAAAACCACCAATTTGGAAGTAATGTGCCAGATCAGTAGGACAATTACGAAGACAAGAAGAAACATCGGCAAAACGCCAGACAATAAAGCCGTTGTGCATCAGAGTCCATACTCAGGATGTGAAAAATCCTACATTGAGGAAACATCACGCGATCTAAAAGCCCGGATCCGAGAACATCGATACAATGTCCGCCATGGTGACACCACTAACGCGTGTGTTGCTAATATGAACAGAGACAACCACCTGATGGACTGGTAGAATGCAAAACTTATGGTACGTGAGCCCGGCAAGATCCGTAGAAAATGTTTAGAAGCAGCCATCATACAAGGAACCAACACAATTGAATAAAGTAAGGGCATGTTCAATATCTCACCCTACATAATTCCTTTGATACCCATTGACAACAAAATCTTAAGCTATCCTTAGTTGCCCTCCAAAATCCCCTTTTTCCTCTCAAGGTCGTTGTACACCCTCAGTAGACAATTGCTCACCTTTCTTATTTTCTTTTCCCTTTTTGTTCGTCGGTTGTGAGCTAATATCCTTCACCCAGCTAATTGTTCCATCTTATCCTTAACCTTTACTGACAACTTAGTCCGCCTTCTCCTTAACCTTTCCTAGTATTCAGTGAATCCTCTAAACTACCTCCCTACCAACACTGGGAGGATAAAGATATTCAGAATTTAATACCGACTAATCGTATTAGAGAGAGAGAGAGAGAGAGAGAGAGAGAGAGAGAAGCACAATACACACACATCTAATTAAGCCAATGGCACCAACCGGTTAGGGAGTGAAAAGAAAAGAAAAGAAAAATTCTGCTTTAAGTAATGTAAGAGCCGCGAAAAGTGGATCTCGCAAATTTACATGTAAGGAACGCGAATAATGGGTTTGGCGAATTTACATGATAACGAACTTGAACAGAAGTTTAGATGAGGGAGCATTATATCTCCCCAACCAACACCGTCTCCCCCCCACACCCCCACCGTGCTTTTGAAGCTAAATAAAATCTCAACAAAAGGCAAAGGTGACAGATTTAAATGGAAATGAATGTATCTCCTATTCCATATATTTTTGATAGAAATATTAATAATGCGGTGAGAAGACAAGCAAATTATGTACAGTTTGGTAAAATGTGATTCCAATAATATATCGATGACGTCATTAGTGACGTATACAATGACTCCATTAATGACTTACATGATGAGATGGATAATGTCCTGCCCGTGCGAAGAAAGACATTTTGCAAAATGTGACGTATAATTTTGACCTAATGACCTCTTGCTGAAAAAGGCAAGATCCCAGTGACCTCTCAGGGAGAGAGAGAGAGAGAGAGAGAGAGAGAGAGAGAGAGAGAGAGAGAGAGAGAGCGAGAGAGAGAGAGAGAGAGAGAGAGAGAGAGGGGAGAGAGAGAGAGAGAGAGAGAGAGAGAGAGAGAGAGAGAGAGAGAGAGAGAGAGAGAGAGAGAGAAAGGGGAGGGAATTCAAACTTATATGAAAAGGCATACACGCACACACACACACTATATATATATATAAATATATATATATATATATATGTATATATATACACACACACACACATATATATATACATACATATATATATGTATGTATACACACACACACACACACACACGCACACACACAAACACAC
>NC_134787.1:68174638-68179638 GCF_046742065.1 Oratosquilla oratoria | reverse complement strand
TACATATATAAGAATAAGAAGGCAATGTAGACAAAGGAAGAAATTGAAGAAGAAGAAAAATAATGCGGTGGCAAAGAGGAAAACGAAGACGAAACCAAGACCAAGAAGGAAAAAAAAAAGACAGCAGACATCATCAACACGTGAGAAAAACGATGACCAGACTACCTCACTGGTCATCTAGCTCAAAAAAATAGAAAAGGAGGAGGAGGAGGAGGAGGAGGAGGTGAAGGAGGAGGTAAAGGAGAAGGAGGAGGAGGAGGAGGAGGAGAGGGAACTCCTCCTTCTCGAAGGAGGCACCAACAAAGACATCGGAGACAAGGATCAGACACTGAGCTCTCACCTTCTTCAGGAGTCACGTCAACAAAAGCCTTCCCCAACCCCATGGGAGAGGCCCTCTACATGTTAATAATGAGGGCCATACTAACGGTGACAAGAATGATAGTGATGGTGATGGTGGTGATGATGGTGGTCATTATTGTGTTGGTAGCGATGGAGGTTATCATAATGGTGATAATAGTTGTGATGGTGATGATTACCATGAGGATGATGAGGCTAATGGTAATGGTCTTTATGGTGTTTTCGATTTCGATGATGATGATGATGATACATATACATATACGTATACATATATATATATATATGTATATATACGTATACATATATATATATATATGTATATATACATATGCATATACATATGCTTATTGGGCACAGGTTTTCTCTCAGACATCTCTGATTAAAATCAACTGCACTGGATGCTTAGATGGTTTTACGGTAGGTATTCTTGATATCTTGGAAAATCTTCTTATTGCTTATAGAGAAGAACTGGATGAAATTATACATTTCTCTGATGAGTGGCATAGCTCACTTTTAGTGTTGTTGTATGCCGACTTGTTTAAATATATTCTAGTAACAAAGGAAACTGTTGACTATAATGTACCGAAACTCAGAGTTTTTCGCCTGGATCTGAGGCTTCTTCATGGTGTATACTGCGGGTTGTATCTTCACTGGAGGTTTGGAGAATAATGAGGAAAGTTAGCCAAGTAAGGGCATTTATATCCGATCACGGGATCAGGCCAACCCAGTGCGGGTGAAGCTCGATGCTGATTGGCTAGCAGGTAGGCCGTGTGAACCCAGTCGGGAGCTCTTAGCGCTCTGGCGGCAGACCTAGTGGCACTTCCCGAGCGCTGAGTGATTGAATGGTGGGTTGTTGGGTCGATAGTATTTTGTTGTGGAGTATGTCTCTTATGTGGGCGTGCGGACGGCAAAATGAAATCCATACTCTGCTGTATGTTGATGGAAGGACGCTGGGAAGTGATGAAAACGGCTTTAGTATTTTGAAACGTTCTGAGGTCATCTTCATGGTGGATGATTTCAGTTTGATTTATGAGACTCTGTAAGGGTTGTTTCTTGTCGTGTTCTTATGTATAATGTTGAAAAATTGAACCTTGACTTCTGTGATATTGTAAACGGCGCCGCAACGTGGTGGAGGTCCTTCCAATATTGTTGGAGCGTTATAGTGACCTTCCTGGCAGGTGAATTTATATACTACAATGGAGGTGGCCTCCCGAGAGGTAGCGGGTGCCGTACTATTCCGCATTATCAGTGATTTTGTTAGGATAGGCTTATAGAAGATTCTAATGTCAATAGTGGCATTCGGGTTAGATGGGGTGACTCCTCTCTTAATTATGCTCTTAATAGCATTGACTTTTTCTTTGTATCT
Source organism: Oratosquilla oratoria (assembly GCF_046742065.1). NCBI lineage: Eukaryota > Metazoa > Arthropoda > Malacostraca > Stomatopoda > Squillidae > Oratosquilla > Oratosquilla oratoria. The sequence continues at coordinate 68,177,915 of NC_134787.1, read as the reverse complement.
ATCGTGGAAATTTTTCTGGTGATATATAATGATTTTCTTCTTTGGTGGGGAAGGTTGTTGGGTGGGTGCTGCGCACTGGTCCATCTTTTTCTTGATAACATCCTCTATCAGATGATCTGCATAGCCGTTATTTGTCAGAAGTTGGTGTATGTGATCAAGTTCTCCGTTCATGTATTACAGTGAGTTAAAATTCTGCTGACATAAGAGACCACGACGGACCTCTTCTATGCAGCAGAATATTCTCCTCTGGCATTAAGGCAGCGCCCCACATTAATGGCTTTGGTATAAACCTTAGTATCGAAGCTTTGATCTTGTTCGGAGATGTCAACATCGAGGAAAGGGAGGCGTCTATCTGTGCTGCGTTCACAGGTGAAATCTAAGCAGGAATTGCTTTCAAATATTGCTAAGACAATGGGAATCGCACCGTCATATACATATACATATACATATACACATACATATACATATACACATACATATGCACATACACATACACATACACATACACATACACATACACATGCATATGCATATACATATACATATACATATACATATACATATACATATACATATATATACATATACATATACATATACATATACATATACATATACATACATATACATATGCATATACATTCACATATACAGATACATATGTCTGCAAATATACACAAATACAGATCTCCACATTGAAAGGACTTAAAACATTTGATCAAGCTGTAGCTGTACATACAGAAGCGTTCATATATAAGCGTAGAACCAACACTCTAGCACTAATGGGATTCTTAAAGCTACGTATTTTATGCGTACTCATTCAGCGCCCACGCAAAGCGTATGGACACAAGTTAGAATAGTTCTCGCAGTTAAAAATGTATATAAAAGTCATGGTCACAAAGAAATATGTAGAATAATGGTCTTTGATGTTTGTGCTTACCACCACGGTAAATATATATATGTACATATATGTATGTATGTATGTATTTATGTATGTATGTATGTATGTATGTATGTATGTATGTATGTATGTATGTATTATGTGTATGTATGTATGTATGTATGTATATATATATACATATATGTATATATATATATACATATATATATGTATATATATAGATATACATATACATATTTATATATATTACATGATCACGTTTGAAAGAAATATTAAACCTACGGATGAAGAAATAAAAGTGAAATTAACTATCTACTTCCAGAATAAGAAAGAGTCTCACCTTTTGGTTAAGAATGATAGAAGATAGGCCAGTAGTAACCTTCATGGAATTCATGTCATATATAGATATACTGATGAAGTTGGGGACTGCGCAATCCTACCTTTAACATATATTGGCCAAATTTCAACAAAACACTCACGCCAGTTGTTTTATTATTTCTTTTGAGGAGCTTCCTAAAGCACCATAACACAGCTCGTAAGAGAACTTAAAAAAAAAAAAAACATGGTAGAAAACACAGAAATGTTAGTAATAAATCAAGATCGTAGAGGACTACCCATCTTTGAAGTTCTCTTCATAAAAAAATTATTCCACAACTTAGATATACAAACCATAGACCTGTAAGCACTTCCCAGTGTGAAGAGTTCTACGTTGCCCCGTACACTTAGCGAGATTGATGACTTCAACCAATATCCGACCAATTACAGAGTAGCATAGCCCAGTAATGCTAACCAATCAGAAACCTCTAAATGTAGTATCAGAACATCAACATAAGTATTTCGATCAAATTTGATCAAATATTCACGTACATTCTAGCCACTGAAGGAACAACGCGTTCTGGCATATTACTTTGATTTAGTAGCTGTGCCCAAAGTATTGTGCAATAAATGTCCAATAGAGATATTCTACGACAAATTCCCGTGGAAGGTCAAATTCCCTTAGAAAAGGAGAAAAGGCAGATAAAAAGCTCTACATCAATAATCTTGCCACAAATTTTAATCATACATTCTTAGAGAAAATTTTCTCACCATATATATATATATATATATATATATATATATGTATATCTTTATATATATATGTATAGATATATATATATATGTATATATATACATATATATATATGTACATATATATATATATAAATATATATATATATATACAGTATATATATTTATGGAAGAAAGTATACGCTGGACTTGTCGTTTGCCAATTTATTCCGATGTTTCGAACCCTGTCCAGGGTTTGTCTTCAGGGTGATACAGTGGTAGCAATATAAATCAATATATAGGGGGTCTCCCTCATACACTGGGACAGTTAACCCCAGTAACCGTTACATTCCAGCAACAAACACAAGTAGAACATAACAAAAATGAAAAGAAAGACTATAATACAGAATGTATAAAACATCTATAAAATAAACACGCAAAGAGTTTACGATGAAATAAATAAGAAAATATAATGAAGATTGAAAAACTCTACACGCTGGGACGCACCACAATCCATCCGATAATCTTCAACGTACCACATGGAACAAACGTCCCGCGAGCATGCACTGCCACAGATTAAAGAAACTGGAACAATAAAGTGGACAAAAAAAAGTCTCTCACCGTTGATAACTTACATAAATAAAATGATGATAACACAAAACACACAAAAAGTACGAAATGCCGTCCGTAATAATACAAATAAAACACCAACGAAAAAACAAATTACGACGAATGTTCCCCTCCAGCCTGCCCTTTGCTCCCGTTACATTTCATAAAACAAACACAAGTAAAACATACCAAAAATATAATAAAAACTATAACACAGAATGTATAATACATCAATGAAAATAAACACGCAAAGAATTCACAATATAATCAATAAGAAAATAATGAAGATTGAAAAAAGCCACCAAGATTGGACGCTGGGACGCACCACAGTGCGTCCGGTAACCTAAAACGTGGAACAAATGTCCAGCGAAGCATGCACTGCCACAGATCAAAGAAATTTGAACAATAAAGTGGATAAAAAATAGTCCCTCACTGTTGATAACTTACATAAATAAAATGCTAATAATACAAAACACACGCCAAACAACAAATTACCGTCGTAATAGTACAAATAAAACACACAATAAAGACAAATTATGATGAATGTTTCCTCTCCAGCCTGTCCTTCGCTCCTTTGTTAATTGGATTTAGAGTATTGCACCTGTTGACACTATTTTCATCACTAGACTAAGCTTCTAGGAATAACCTGACACATTTTCCACTTCCTCCGTATTTGACTTCCGTATTCTGCCAATCCATCTCATCACTCGTTTCCTCGCA
>NC_134787.1:68165641-68174138 GCF_046742065.1 Oratosquilla oratoria | reverse complement strand
GATAGAAATATTAATAATGCGGTTAGAAGACAAGTAAATTATGTTCAGTTTGGTAAAATGCGACTCCAATAATATATCGATGACGTCATTAGTGACATATACAATGACGCCATTAATGACTTACATGATGAGATGGATAATGTCCTGCCCGTGCGAAGAAAGACATTTTGCAAAATGTGACGTATAATTTTGACCTGATGACCTCTTGCTGAAAAAGGCAAGATCCCTGTGACCTCTCAGGGAGAGAGAGAGAGAGAGAGAGAGAGAGAGAGAGAGAGAGAGAGAGAGAGAGAGAGAGAGAGAGAGAGAGAGAGAGAGAGAGATGAGAGAGAGAGAAAGAGATTAGAGAGGGAGGGAGAGAGAGAGAGAGGAGAGAGAGCGAGAGAGCGAGAGAGAGAGAGAGGGAGAGAGAGAGAGAGAGAGAGAGAGAGAGAGAGAGAGAGAGAGAGAGAGAGGAGAGAGAGAGCGAGAGAGAGAGAGAGAGGAGAGAAAGACAGAGAGGAGAGAGAGAGAGAGAGAGAGAGTGAGAGAGAGAGAGAGCGAGAGAGAGAGAGGAGAGAGTGAGAGGGGAGAGAGAGAGAGAGAGAGAGAGAGAAAGGGGAGGGAATTCAAATTTATATAAAAAGGCATTCACACATACATTCACACACTATATATATATATATATATATACATATATATGTATATATATATGTATATATATGTATATATATATATATACATAAATATGTATATATATACATATATATATACATATATATATATATATATGTAAGTATACATATACACCACACACACACACCCAACACACCACACCACCCACACACACACACACACACACACACACACACACACACACACACACACACATACACACACACACGCACACATACATACACACACACACACACACACACACACCACAACACACACACCCCACACACACACACAAAACACCCCACACATATATATATATATATATATATATATATATATGCATACAGTATATATATACATACATACATATATATATATATATATATATATGTATATATATACATATATGTATATTATATATATATACATAGTATATATATATAACACACACACACATATATATATATATATATATATATACATATATATATACCCATATGTATATATATATATGTATATATATATATAATATATATATATATATATATATATATATATATAGTATATATATATATGAACCAATCACATCACCGTGATACGAAATAACCACAAGTGAAAAGAAACTTGTAGACAGTAAGTACTTTCGTATATTACATCTTACTGTCTACAAGTTTCTCTTCTCTTGTGGTTATTTTGTATATATATATATATATATATATATACATATATATATATATATATATATATATATATATATATATATGCGAAAAACACAGGAGAAATTCAATGTGTAGATGGTACGATCTATCGTATATTACATCTTCAGACAAACTGTACATAGATATAGAAAAAGAAGAGCTTGTAAACTCACTTCACAGCAGGGAAGTTTACATAGAAGGGAGACCAGACCTAGACTCCCCACGTCTCTAGTCTCCTCCCGTATTAGTCTGGGGTGAATTGCATTATAACTTAATCTGTTAATATCTTATCAGATTTAAAATGTCCATTACTCATATTCACATTTTTCATATAAGTGCATGATTTAATGGCATTCCTTTCAAAGAAATCTTTAGATTTGGCTAATACTTTGGAATCGGCCTAGTCAATGTGGTGGTCATGGGCGGGTCTGTGATGAAATAGACCGCTACTTGACTGCCGTCTTGATACTATACTTGTGTTGAGAAATACTGGTATCAAAATCCTTCCCAGATTGGCAGGTATAAAACTCATCACAAATCTTAAAAGATGCCTTATATACAACACCGCAGTTGCCTGGAAGAGTATTTCTATGATTTTTTTTAACTGTGTTATCATACTTGAAAGCTACCTGTACATCAAGTTTCTGTATTAGAACTACGTTAAGAAAATTGTCATAGTGCGGTAATACAAGAGTCCTTGTTTTAATATGATTCTCTGGTTTGTTTGATTTGCCTTGGAAAAAACGCTTCTTAGCTGTATATATGGAATATTTTGAAACTCATCTATTAACTTCCACCAAAGAACGCAGCATAGTGTGGCTCCGATATGTTGATGACATCTTGTGTTTTTGGCCAAAATCCCTCTCCCTTGAATATATTCTAATTAAACTGAATTCATTAGTTCCATCCATTAAGTTCACACATGAAATGAAAACAAATAATAAACTCCCCTTCTTGGATGTAGAAATTGTTACATACATACATACATATATACATATACCAAAGGCTTTTTCCCCCTTACAAGGGAGGTAGCTATACAAGGGATGAATAACGTTGTTAAAACTAAGGTATATAGAAAACCGACTAATATCTTATGTTCGTTACTTTCCATGTCATCATATAAGTGTAAAAAAGTCTGTTTTCATGTCTATGTACCTGAGAGCATACAGGATTTCAGACTAAGAATTTTTAAAAGGAGAATTGAATATGATCCAGAACATCGGTAAGAAACTTAAATACCCAACCAACATCCTTAACCAATGCCATCATACAGCTAAGAAGCGTTTTTTCCAAGGCAAAACAAACAAACCAGAGAATCATACTAAACCAATGGCTCTTGTATTACCACACCATGACAATTTTCTTAATGTAGTTCCCATACTTAAGAGACTTAATGTACAGGCAGCTTTCAAGTATGATAACACGGTTAAAAAAAAACACAAAAAATCCTCCTAGCAATTATAGTGTTGTGTATGATGCACCTTGTAAAAGTTTTAATGAGTTTTATATCGGCCAAAATAGAAAAGACTTGGATACCAGGATTTCTCAACACAAGTATAGCGTCAAGACGGCAGTCAAGTAGCGGTCTATTTCATCATAAATCCACTCATGACCATCACATTGACTGGGCCGGTTCTAAAGTGTTAGCCAAATATAAAAATTTGTTTGAAAGGAATGTAAATGAACCATGTTTAATGTTTGGTATTTATATGAAAAACATGAAGAGGAGTTATGAACAGTTCAAATGTGACAAAATATTAACAGATTTAGTTATGAGAACATACCCTACAGACTTATATGAGAGGGGGGAAGAGACGCGGGGAGTCGAGGTCAGATCTCCCCTCCATGTAACCTTTCCTTGCTGTGAAGTGTATTTATAAACTGCTCTTTTTCTACATCTACGTACAGTTTGTTTCAATATGTAATATACGAAAAATATTTTTTTCGCATACGTACCCACAATGAAGTGAGGTTTCTGCATATATATATATATATATATATGTATGTATATATATATATATATATACACACATATGTATATACATATGTATATGTCTATATATATGCATATATGTACCTGTCTATATATATATATATATGCAAAGTAGACCACTTGGAAAAAGAAACTAACGAAGCAGAGCGCTTTCGTATATTACATCTTCAGTGCAACAAGTACATAGTGATAGGAATACATAGACATTATATACATGATACAAAGGGGACTAGGACAGTTTTGAATAAGCATACCGACCAATTACCCCCTAGAGAGCGGAAGGTCATTGTCAATTATCTTACGATGGTCGGGCGACATTAGGTCACAGTCGCCAAGGGGAGCTGAAGGTCATTGTCAATTATCTTACGATGGTCGGGCGACATCAGGTCACAGTCGCCAAAGAGAGCGAAAGGTCATTCGTCAATTGGTTCCGCTTCTTACAAGCTTTCCAAATGGCTAGTTACTATCCTTAGCCCTTTAGTAGGTACAATCTCTTCTTCTCATGTTACAAACACTTCTGATTTAATAGACAAACTCCATAATATTAAACCTAATTATAAATTTACATTGGTTAGTTTTGATATAGTCAGTTTATTCACAAAAGTTTCCATAGATGATTTATTATTTTACCTTCAAGATGAACTTAATAAACATGTTCTTCCATTGCCATCATCTACATTGATTGAACTAATTAAATTATGTGTCAAAGATTGTAAGTTTCAATTTAATGGTAATTTCTATTCCCAAAAATTCGGCATGAGTATGGGAAACCCTTTATCCCCAGTTTTAAGTAATTTATACATGGAATTTTTTTAAACCAAAATATTACGCACAATCTTCCCCCCTAACATCCCTTGGCTTAGGTATATTGATGACATCTTATGTCTTTGGCCAGAAGATAAAAATTTCCATAATTTTTTAACTAAGTTGAATACCCTTGTTGATTCTATTAAATTTACTTTAGAAATTGAGAAAAATTGTTACCTTACCTTTCTTAGATTGCACTATCCTACGTCATGACAATAGCCTTAGATTTAAAGTATATCGTAAACCAACCAATGTAAGTTCATATATTCATTATTCTTCTTCTCATCCAAATAATATTAAACGTACAGTATTTGCCTCAATGTATTTAAGAGCTTTTCGTATTTGTAGTCCTGAATTTATTGATGAAGAAATCAGAAATGTTTTTAACATTGGGCTAGAATTAAAATACCCTAAGCAATTCCTTGATATTGCTTACAATTTTGCAAGGAAATCATTTTTAACTCCTCAGCCTAAATCACCTTTCAATTATCATAATGTTTTAATTTTACCATTTCAAGAAAATTTGTTAAGTATCACAGAATTATTAAAAAGGTTTAACGTAAAGGTAGTTTTTAAACATGATAGTACAGTAAAACATAAACTTATCAACAATAGTATTGAAATAAAAAAAGGATGCATTTATAAAATTCCTTGCAAAATGTGTAATCAATTTTACATAGGTCAAACTGCCAAACCCTTAAACATTAGAATTGAACAACACAAGAAAAATGTCAGGGATGGCAATAATTCTAGTGGTATATTCAAGCATATTGAATTAAATAATCATCCAGTTGATTGGGGTAATGCCCAGGCAATCTATTATACCAACAACATAATAGCAAGAAATTTAATAGAGTGCAGTTTGATTCATACCACTAGTAATCAAAATACCAACCTACATAAAGGCTTGTACAAACTTGATAATTTCATTTGTCAAGAAATTAGTAAGATAATATCATGTAAAATGTAATCCAACAAATTGACTTAATGTCGCCCTATATAAGTAGTAGAAACAGTGACCCTTGGCGACTGTGACCATCGTAAGATAATTGACAATGACCTTTCGCTCTCTTTGGCGACTGTGACCTGATGTCGCCCGACCATCGTAAGATAATTGACAATGACCTTCAGCTCCCCTTGGCGACTGTGACCTAATGTCGCCCGACCATCGTAAGATAATTGACAATGACCTTCCGCTCTCTAGGGGGTAATTGGTCGGTATGCTTATTCAAAACTGTCCTAGTCCCCTTTGTATCATGTATATAATGTCTATGTATTCCTATCACTATGTACTTGTTGCACTGAAGATGTAATATACGAAAGCGCTCTGCTTCGTTAGTTTCTTTTTCCAAGTGGTCTACTTTGCATAAGTGAACACACGTACCCGTGTTCTTATTAGCATATATATATATGTATATATGTATATATAATTCAACACACAATTAAACAGGCCTGTTTAATTGTGTTGTGTTGAATTATTTTGAGAATGACTCCCTGAGCTCGAAAGGAGATGAATAATTGTGACAATGCTGTGTTGTTTAACTCAGTGTTATATATGTTGGACCAATTGGTTGGACCAATTGGTTGATCCAACCAATTAACACTCGGGACGAGCCACTAGGTCTTCCGCCAGAACGCTCCGAGGTCCCGACCAGATACCGGCTTCACACAGCCTACCTGCTAGCCAATCAGCATCGAGCTTCACCGCGCCCGGTTGACTGATCCCGTATAAATACCCTTACATGGATAATTTTCCTCGCTATTCTCCAACCTCCAGTGAAGAGACAATCCGCAGTTTACACCCTGAAGAAGCCTCAGATCGAGGGGGAAAAAGCTGAGTTTCGGTGAATGCTAGTCAACAGTTTCCTCTATTACTAGAAGATAATTAATCAAGTCGGCATACTACAGCATTAAAAGTGAGCTATGCTACTCATCAAAGAGAAATTAATAATTTCATCCAGTCCCGTTCTACAAACAATAATATTTTAAAAGATCAAGGATTCCTACCTTAAAATCATCAAAGCATCCAGTGCAGTTGACTTTAATCAGAATATATATATATTTGTATATATATATATATATATATATATTATGTGTGTGTGTGTGTGTGTGTGTGTGTGTGTGTGTGTGTGTGTATGTATATATATACATATATATATATATAATATATATATATATGTGTGTGTGTGTGTGTATATGTATATTTAACAACCATAATACACTAATTCTAAGCCATCAAAGGCCAGCATGCTGAAATTGAAATGTGGTACTGCCCAGGATCGAACCCAGCGTCCTCATGACAAGTGCAACAGTGACTTACCAACTAAGCTAAATTAGAGATATAAGTTCAGCGCATTTTTTCTTATATATTTGTATGCTCGAGTTACATACACATATATGAAATTTTGCGTTCAACCCATCTCCACTATGATAGTACAATTGGAAGTATACGAACGCGGGAAAGTATTTGTACAACACTGAATGGGTCCCAGTGATTAGAGATACATTTTAACAACCACAATGCACTTTAATTCTAAGCCATCAAAGGCCAGCATGCTGAAATTGAAATGTGGTACTGCCCAGGACTCGAACCCGGCATCCTCATGACAAGTGCGGCAGTGACTTACCAACTAGGCTATCAAGAGAGATATAAGTTCAGCGCATTTTTCTTATATATTTGTATGCTCGAGTTACATACACATATATGAAATTTTGCGTTCAACCCATCTCCACTATGATAGTACAATTGGAAGTATACGAATGCGGGAAAGTATTTGTACAACACTGAATGGGTCCCAGTGATTAGAGATACATTTTAACAACCACAATGCACTTTACACATTTCAATTTCAGCATGCTGGCCTTTGATGGCTTAGAATTAAAATGCATTTTGGTTGTTAAAATTTATCTATAATCACTGGGACCCATTCAGTGTTTTATATATATATATATATATATATATATATATATATATATATATATATATATATATATATATACATGTGCGTGTGTGTGTGTGTGTGTTTGTGTGTATACATATATACATATGTATATATATATATATATATACATACACACACACACACACACATATATATATATATACATATATATATTATATATTATATATATATATATATATATGTATATATACATATATGTATAAACTAAAAATAAAAACAAGAGGAGGGAAGATTTTGAGGCGGCATATATTGCCACAGAAGACATAACTAATTCTCGTGGAGGGCAGTGTAAGGAAATGAGACCGGGGTGAGGTCATGCAGGGTCGTCAGATCATAATGAAAGCTGTTGACGGATTTTGATTCTTCTCCTGTTTTCAATCCACTGAGGAAGGCCCTGGAGGTCGAATAGTCTGGTTTTGAATAAACTTACTACTCCAGCATTAATTTTTCATTTTCCCCTCTATATTTGTCAATCTTTGATTAAATATGTATATGTGTATGTATATATATGTATATGTATATGTATATGTATATGTATATGTATATGTATATGTATATGTATATGTATATGTATAAGTGTATGTATATGTATATGTATGTGTATATGTATATGTATATGTATATGTATATGTATATGTATATGTATGTAATATGTATATGTATATGTATATGTATATGTATATGTGTATGTATATGTATATGAGTTGAAATCATCCCGCGGCTTCCATGCATCCATGTATTTTTTATTTTATTCCCATCATGAAACTTATGACTGCACTTCACAGGTTCGGACAGAGCATTCCAGTCCCGTAAGAGGCCTCATTACATGGGTAAATGCCTTGCTAATCACAGATGTTGCAATAATTAGTGTGAGAGTCAGTAGAATTGGACGTTGTTATCTATATAATGTAATAACCCTTCAAGAAGATTAAGGCGTGTGCGTTCGCCAAGCCAAGACCTTACAGTCCTTGTAGATATAGAATACACATTTGTTGTACATCGGACTTTGATCAAGCACCATTAAGTCTCCTAATATGTAATGCTACACAGATACATCCCTCGTCTTTGTGAAATTGTCTATGTACTGATCATTAATCCTTTTGACACTGTGGCACACGTCTTTCCTCTGGCTTATTCCAAAGAATTTTATTAAATTTAAAAGGAGTGCCATCGAAAAAAATATATATATATTAAACCACCTTAGCAACGGTGAGGCGCTTTTCAGCTTTGTTTCTGGCCATTGCGTGGCAGTTTTATTTATATGTTGTTGTTTTTTTGTTTTTTTTTGAAGATTTTCAAATGGCATGGGCCAAAGGAAGACTTGATTTTTTGTTGAGGGACTTACATGGACACAAGCACCTCCCAGCGCCCCCTTTAAC
>NC_134787.1:68160641-68163141 GCF_046742065.1 Oratosquilla oratoria | reverse complement strand
GTTCCCGCCAGGTGCCTGGGTCAGAAGCATCGCAGAAAGACACGCGTGCGGTGGTTCAAAGACAGTCTTAAATGACGACTCCTTTTTGTTTCCAGGAGACCCGCACGCTACCCCCGACACTTTTTTTTATTTTTTTTATTAAACTATATACATACAAATATATGTATATAAATATATATGTATATATATATATATACATATATACATATACATATATATATATATATATATCAGACATAATCATATGTTATGTAGTAAACGGGATGGGGTGCCTGTACACATATATATGGGCAGATACTTGTTTTTTGGGATGATTTCATTATTCAGTGATTTTTGAGCAGTTGCCTTCATGACCCCTCCTCTTGAATCCGCCTGACGCCTCCCCTATTTTGGAAAGTAATGCACCTATTTATTCACGGGCATCAGCGAGAAGAAGGGGGTGTCAGCAGAAGACAGTGGCGATTGTCCTAGTTTATTTCTTCACCCAGATGCCAGGTGGCTTTATTCAGGCGAGGAAATTCCCTCCCACGGTGTTTAGAAGTTTAACCTGCTCTCAGTCAAGCCATACTCGCCTGGAAAACTTTTTGTGAATATTTTCCTGACTGACGTCACATGATTTTATTCAGATCAGGGACACATTCCCTCCCTTCTAGAAAGGTGGAGGGTAAACACATTATGAGAAAGAATGCAAGTCTCATCTTTGAGATTGAGGGGCGAAAGAGACGGGAGGTGAAGTGACACACTGACTGACACGCTCCCCAGGGAAAGAACAATTCTTTGTTACGTGATTAAAAAAGAAAAGGATATATAAAGAAAAAGATGGACAAAACAGGAACAAAAATAATCGACACAGACACAAAAGAACAGAGATTAAAGGGGAAAGTGGATGGGCACGCACGCACACACACACACACTCGCACTTACATACACATACAAGCACACACACACTCATATGTATATATACATATATATATATATATATATATGCATATGTATATATACACACACACATATATATACACTATTGAACAAAACAGGGCATGTTTAACATCTCGCCTCACATTATTCCCCTAATACCCATGGCCAGCAAAATATTAAATATCTAAACCACCCTTTGTGGACATTTCGCCCACGGATGTTTGGGCCAGCATTCTCATCCTTTCCCAGTGTCCATTCCCCCCCCCCTTCTCCTCCTCCTCCTCTTCGTTCCCCCCCTTTTTTCTCCCCGTTCCCTCCTTTCCCCTTATTTAATCTCAAGTATTTGTATCTCAACTTGTACTTGAAAAGCTGTAATAAGCGAAACGTCGTACAAATAAAGGCTCCGTCCTCATATGGTGTTTACCTCGTCATATATACATATGTTATATATATACATATATATATACTACATATATATATATACACATATATATATATATATATACATATATAAGAATAAGAAGACAATGGAGACAAAGGAAGAAATTGAAGAAGAAGAAAAATAATGCGGTGGCAAAGAGGAAAACGAAGACGAAACCAAGACCAAGAAGGAAAAAAAAAAAAAAAGACAGCAGACATCATCAACACGTGAGAAAAACGATGACCAGACTACCTCACTGGTCATCTAGCTGAAAAAAAGGAGGAGGAGGAGGTGGAGGAGGAGGAGGAGGAGAAGAGGGAACTCCTCCTTCTCGAAGGAGGCACCAACAAAGACATCGGAGACAAGGATCAGACACTGAGCTCTCACCTTCTTCAGGAGTCACGTCAACAAAAGTCTTCCCCAACCCCATGGGAGAGACCCTCTACATGTTAATAATGAGGGCCATACTGACGGTGAGAAGAATGATAGTGATGATGGTGATGATGAAGGTGGTCATTATTGTGTTGGTAACGATGGAGGTTATCATAATGGTGATAATAGCTGTGATGGTGATGGTTACCATGAGGATGATGAGGCTAATGATAATGGTTAATATGGTGTTTTCGATTTCGATGATCTTGATGACGATACATATACATATACCACATATTTTGCAAGGAATTTTGTACACACAGCCTTTTTAGCAATTTTTAGAATTATTAATTAGGTATTGTTTGATAGTGTTATTGTTTCTGAAGGCTACATTGATGTTAAAATTCTTAAGTAATTTGGGAACAATAGTTAAATTTTCTTGGTAAGGTAAAACTACTAGGTTATTATGGACTTTGGGTTTGTTAATTAATAATTCTAAAAATTGCCAAAAAGGCTGTGTGTACAAAATATACATATACGTATACACACATATATATATATACATATATATATATATATATATATATACTGTATATATATATATATATATATATATATATACATATGCATATACATATGCTTATTGGGCACAGGTTTTCTCTCAGACATCTCTGATTAAAATCAACGGCACTGGATGCTTTGATGGTAGGTATTCTTGATATCTTGGAAAATCTTCTTATTGCTTATAAAGAGGAGCTGAATGAAATTATACATTTCTCTGATGAGTGG
>NC_134787.1:68148141-68153141 GCF_046742065.1 Oratosquilla oratoria | reverse complement strand
CTTTTTATATTCTATTATATTTGTTTTATAATATCTTATTTACATGATTTAATTTAATTATATATTTATACCACATAACTGTTAGTGTGTTCTTCAATAGTTCTCCGTCACCACTAAACTCTGATATATCATCACAACTTTCCTATATTTATTTTCATACATATTATGACTGCTCTACAGTTGAATGATATGCACTGGGGGCCTATGATATATCATAAATGTGCAATTTTATATTTCTCCTATAGTTGTTATAATAGAAGTTTGTTTACAGGATTTGATTTAGTAGTACAAGAGTTACTGAACATAGAAATATGTTAAATACTCAACAACTAAATGTGTATTTACACAGTTCTCAAAGATAATGAATAGATTTTTGATGACTGCAATAGCAACATCTCTGTGCTTGATACCACGTGATTGCTACGTTATAAATATGTCACAAATGTGTCATACATATCTATGACCAAGCTTTATATGTGGACGATGTCATCTATTGTACAAACGCACAATGATTAGAAACATTCTCTCCCTTGTCATTCAAATAGTGTAATCAACAAAAGCAAATATTGCCGTCAATTTGCATAATTACACACTATGTCTACACAATTATGTAGAATAATCTTAGGCCTACTGGAGGTGAGATGTTCTTGGGGCCACATAAAGCGTAGGATAGTAGTATGTACACACTAATCTGCCTTTGCTGGGGAGAGATTTAATTGTAAAGTGAGCCTCACAGTATACCTACATCAAGTCGATTATCACGTTCCTTGCAAAATCATTAGAAGGAAGTACGGGAAGATTTAACTCATATATGACCCTACTTTGAGTAATGACGGTTGCTGGTCACAACCACAATGATCCCTCGAAGGAGAGATCATTGTCATTCCTTCTAACTTTCCGTGCTGTTCATCACCATATTGCACAGTATATTACACACAATATCCTTATTTCTGTTTTTAGAAATTTAATGGAGGATTTTTAGATTATCCCCGAGGTCACTTATCAGGGAGGGGATTTGCTACATCCCCAGCAAGGCATTCTCTTTGATTGACGATCCAAAGAGCTGTTTTCATCCTCCCTCTGACTCTCTTTCTATTCAGTGCTGCAATATTTGCAGCCTTTCCTCAAACTACCTCTCTGTGAAGCACCAACTCCTCTCCTACAAACTCTATTTCCTCTTTGTCACGAAAACCCAGGTGTTCAGGCATACAGACAACAATCTCTTCTCTGTCTTCTCCAGCTTTCTCTATTTTAATATTCGATTCAAAGATGGCTATTGCGCATATGTGCACAACAATATTGCTGTCTCCTGCATTCCCTAACTCAACTCTTTCAAATGTTCGACCATCTGGCTCAAAATAATATTTCTTTATTCCACCAAATATCTATTTGCTGTATATAGCTCGTCTCGCTCCAAAGAGGGTCCATAATTTCTAAACGACATAACTTTCTCGGTGGAACATATTCTATCCCACTCTCCTTTCTCTGAAGTGAGCTCTATATCAGGATATTTCAATGTTCAATTCCAGCTTCGATTTTCCTCCTCATTTACTAAACCAGCTAGCAAACTAGTCTTTAAATTTTCTGTTCTAAAAGTTCTGTAAGTGGTCGTCCAGCACAATAATCGTGTTCATGATAGCCCCAACATTCTTCGTCTCCTTTTTATTCTTCATGTTCTAACTTTTTTTTTTTTTTTTTTTTTTTTAGCTTTTCTCCCCTGTGGATGCCTTTGACCATTGCTTAATTCCTGTCACTCCTCCTGTCACTTGACCCTTGCCTCAACATCATATTCTACCCTTTATGTTGGAGTGTACATAATTTTAACCAATTTCAAAGCAATGTGACCGCTCTTAGCTCTAACTAATGTCCTAAAGCCTCATTTCCATGCGTATCTAAAACTTTCTAATTCATCTTAAATAGAAGGATTGCGAACCATTTCTTCACTCAAAAATTTATTTCTCTGATCGATAGTACTACGTTTTACTTTAAATCTAACATCTTTATCTGACTCGATTTTTTTTTGGGGGGTGGGGAGTTTCGATAAAGTCTAACAGTAAGTTTTATTTCTCAGTTGATCTCAATTAGTCTTTATTCCTCTCTCTACTTACTCATTTCTTATCATTTTTTAATGTACTATAGCTACTGCTGTAGTCAATCACTGCTTTTCTCCCATGTCTACAACATCCGGAATTATGTAGGCTTATGTTCTAACTTTCATTATTTTCTTTTAATTCACAAGTGACCTACTTGTCTGTACATCTATACACTCTTACGCAGATAGCCTCCCTCTAGAACTTTCCGTCATATTTAGCAATACCTTCCCTAAAAATACTCAACCCAAGATAATCTCATTGAGCCCAACTCGACCCAACCTAAGCAAACCCGGTCCAACCTGACCCATCCAAACTTATACAAAACAAGTCAGGATGACTATCTAATCACTTGAGAGAGTGGGTGTTTGTTTAGGGCCTTAACAACATAACGACCCTGTCTCGTCTCAGGTCACGGAGAATTGGGTACGAAATCGTTGCTCTTGTCAGGGCAACCGTGCATGCGGTTAGGTCCCCAAGGGAACTCAGATTGGCCCGATTATTCTGGTCCGGATAGAGGACCAAATTGAAATCTAAAAATATCACAACTTGTTTCGGGTCACATAGTCAGTAACCGCAGATGTATGATAAAAAAAAGGGGGTAATAAACTAGCATTTCTACAGTGAATTGGTTACCCTGAGATATATATGTCCTAATTGGATGAACAAATCGTTTGGCGACAGCAATAAGAAAATCTACATCGATATCATCGTATCATTGCAATTACGAGTAACACTAGCCTAACGATGATTCTATATCTAGATGGACAAAAGTCGTCTTTTTTCTATTGTTTATCTATACCTATATTCAAATAATTTAATCATATGCGATGCTGCAACAAAACTTTACAAAAAATGGACAACATCAACATATGACACAGAAACGTGTAATAATAATGTTATGTTTACTTATACTCCATGCCATATAGAAAAATATGCAAAACATATTTTTCACTATTTTTGTATATCTACAATCTAGTAAAAAAAAAAAAATAAAGTATAAAGGATATCATGAAAAAGACGAAAGTTACATTGACATGATCCGATACCTTGTAGAGCTTGTTATCGTATTCTTAATATTACTGCAAAGTAAAAATAATACATATGAGTGGTCTTTATTCATGTCCTTGCCTTGTATCTAAATGAACAAAACAAATATGTTCATAAATAGAGGAAAAAGTGGGTACATAAAAATATGAATGTATAGATAATATATGCATATATATATATATATACATATATATATATACATATACATATACATATGTATACATATATATACATATATACTGTATATATATATATATATATATATATATATATATATATGATATATATATATATATGGAAATTGGTATGTTATAACACATTTGTAAATGTTCACTATAAACCCACTATCGGAGAAATAATAACGGAAGTACAGGGAAACTGTATATTTCGACTACTATCTGTAATCCTCTTCAGCAGAATGCTTACAAGAAGTTAAGGTACAAGTATATACAGTATGATGAAGTGAGGGGTACATAAAAGGGGATGGGGAAAGTGGGGGGACTCAGGTTACATGCCCTTGAAATGGTTGGGTCAAGGAAGGACAGTTGGTGGTATTTTGTCCGACTGCTCTTGACATTAATTTGTTGACCGCTAACTTCGTAATGCAATATGGGGGCCACTGACCTTTTGAGGTATTGAAATTAGGATAATTTTTTATTAGAGAAGATTCTACACTTTTCCTTCGATAGCTACGGTGTGATTTAAAAATAATTGATGCATAATCCCAATCTAATCTATGGTCTTTATATATATGTATATATACATATACATATGTATATATAAATATATATATATTTATATACATATTTGCAAATAAATCACTTGAACACGTGATCAGAAATATGCTGGTAACCACTTAAGAAAAAGAAACACAGAAATCCCAAGCGCTTTCGTGTAATTCACATCCTCAGGGGAGAATACAGACAAAAGTACAACACAAAGATAATATAAACGGAAAATTGTCAACCTAGGAGAGGTGACCAGGCGTCATACGAAAAAATATAGGAGAGGTCACAAGGCACCACACGGAAAATTAGGAGAGGTCACAAGGTCCCACACGGAACCATGCCATTTGTCCACTCTTGGGGTTAACCAAAATCTCCTATACCGAATTGTTTACAAATGTTCTTAATTATGTAATTATCTAATTTATACAAACCATTACTTATGTTCAAATTGACTGACTCAGTTTGTTTGATAAGGCTACTTTCAATGATGTAAACAATTCGGTATAGGAGATTTTGGTTAACCCCAAGAGTGGACAAATGGCATGGTTCCGTGTGGGACCTTGTGACCTCTCCTAATTTTCCGTGTGGTGCCTTGTGACCTCTCCTATATTTTTTCGTATGACGCCTTGTCACCTCTCCTGGGTTTACACTTTTCCGTTTATATTATCTTTGTATTGTACTTTTGTCTGTATTCTCCCCTGAGGTTGTGAATTACACGAAAGTGCTTGGGATTTCTGTGTTTCTTTTTCTTAAGTGGTTACCAGCATGTATATACACACACACACATATATATATATATAAACATATATATATATACATATATATATATACATATATATGTACATATATATATATACATATATACATATATATATATATATATGGACATATATATATATATATATATATATATATATATGAAGAGAGAGAGGGAAAGAGAGCGAAGAGAGAGAGAGAGCGAGAGAATGAGAGTGAGTGAGAGAGAGAGAGAGAAACAAATAGAAATTGATATATATATATATATATATACAAAAATATAAAAATACTCTAAGCAAAAATTAACAAAGAATCAACATATAAAAAGATCAAACAGATGAATTTATCTATAATAGAATGGATAAATAAATAAACA
>NC_134787.1:68140641-68143141 GCF_046742065.1 Oratosquilla oratoria | reverse complement strand
ATGATGATGATGATGATGATGATGATGATGATGATGATGATGATGATGATGATGATGATGATGATGATGAGGGATGATAATAATAATAATAATATAATAATAATAATAATAATAATAATAATAATAATAATAACAATAATAATAATAATAATAATAATAATAATAATAATAATAATAATAATGATAATAATAATAATAATAATAATGATAATAATAATAATAATAATAATAATAATAATAATAATAATAATAATAATAATAATGATAATAGAATAACAATATAAATATACAATAAATAGAATAAGATAAGAAATCCTTCTGACCTTCAAGAAATCCATACGGCCTTGAGGTATGACACCTTACAGGACTACTTAACGGTAACTATGTGACGAAAAAAAAATAATATTTAAACAATAAAAATCTACCCATCAAGAAATTCTTGCGACCCTGAGCTACTCTTATTTATTCTTAAACCTAGTTTGAAACTTTTTTTTCACATCCCTCAGCATATCTTGCAAGTCTTTTGCTCTTTCTGAAATAAGAATAATGTCATCCACAAATCTAAGGTAGCTCAAATATTCGCTATTAATCTTCAAACCTTTCTCTTCCCAACTCAACTTTCTAAAAATCTCTTCTAAATAAGGTGTAAACAATTTGTGTGAAATTGTGTAGCTTTGCCGTACTCCTTTCTCGGTCTTGATCTTCTCTGTACTTTTATGTAATCGAATTATAGTGGTACCTTTCGCATAAGTCTTTTCTGAAACCCTTACAATCTGTTTGCTTGTACCCTGCTTGCGTAACGAGTTTAATATTACTATTTGTTCTACATAAGCTAAACAGAAAGGTATATTGTATTCTGTCGTTTTCTCGTTTAGTTGGTTCATCGCCTGGAAATGGCCTAGAGTCAAATATTCACTCCTAAAGCCTGCCTGTTCTCTCGATTGGTCTCCATCTAAAACTTGACTTGGTCTACTTGTAAGGATCTTGAAGAATACTTTATATATATTTGATAGCAAGCTAATCGGTCGATAGTTACTAAGGTCTTTCTGGTTTCCTTCTTTATTAAGCAAAATCACTATAGCATTGCACCACGATTCAGGAACTTTCTTGACGTAAGCACTGGGTGTACAAATAAACTAACTTAATATGAAGTTCTTCCCTTGCGTCTTTCAAGAGATCTATCAATATACCATCTTCCCTAGGTGTCTTTCCTCTTTCCATATTCTTTAGAGCAAATTCTACTATTTTGTAATTTCTGTTACACTACTAACGTCTATAGATTAATTTAATTACTCAACTACGGTCTTCGACGAGTAAAGCTCTTGGTGAAATTCTTCTTCTCTTTATACCACTCTGTCTCTACATTTAATGATTTATCCATTTCTATCGTTCAAACATATCATTTGGTGTCTTCCTAAAACATGTTTGTGCTCGGCCCTTTTAATCCTTTTTCCTTTCCGAATAGTTTCCTCTATTTCATCCATGTTAATCTTTCTTTTCTCTAATCTCTTTTGTTGATCAGCTTGTTTAGCTCTACTCTTTCTATTTAGTCTTTCCTGCTTTTAATCTGCATGGTCATTCTCTTAATTAGGTCATTTGTAGTTGTGGAGTATTTGTTTTCTCTAATACTTTTTGTACTTCCTACTCTGTTTGACGATTTCCTAATGAGCTTCGAATCTACTTTTAATTTCTAAATCAAGTTCCTTCTTATTATCCTTAACCTTTGTAAGGATTATTTTCTTTCTTAAAACCAGTTTATTTCTCTCTACTCTGAAATTTAATTTATCTGTGCAACTTACAATTTTATGGTCACTACCTATGTTGACTTTATTTATTACCGTAATATTGCTAACACTCTTGTTCTCATCTCCTAATATAAAGTCTACTTCGTTCTTTGTTGTACCATTTGGACTTCTCCACGTCCATTTCCGACCTACACGCCTTTGCAAGAGAGTGTTCATCATCCTCATGTTATAGTTCTCTGCAAAATTGACTAACATTTCGCCTCTGTCATTTCTTTCACCTACTCCAAACTTCCCACTGCACGGCTCATCTCCCATCTTCTTCCCCACTTTATCATTAAAGTCACCTATTACTAACGTGTACTTACTTTTTTCTTGATCCATGACTTAAACCATCACAGAAGGATTCATTTTCATCGTCTGAACTCCGTAGAATTGGTACATAAACCTGAACTATCTTTAGAGTGTACCTTTTACACAGCCTAATCACAATTCAAGGTACCCTGTCTGATAAACTACTGAACTTGAGTACGTTACCAGCAACCTCTCGGTTGATCAAGAATCCTACTCCACTAGATCTTTCTTTGTCCTTATCTCTATAGTAGAACAGGTAGTAACCATCTTGTAATTGTATCAGCTTTTCTTCCGCTCTTCGGACTTCGCTCAGTACTACGATGTCCCACTTGATGCTGTCTAGTTCTTTCATTAAACTCTTCAGCCTGTGGTCTTCTGAAAGAGTTCTTACGTTGTAGGTATAG
>NC_134787.1:68130641-68133141 GCF_046742065.1 Oratosquilla oratoria | reverse complement strand
GATAATGTAAAATTTTGTTTTGAACAACCCAGTCCAGAAGTTCAACATCATTATGAGCATACAGGAGGGGAGCGCATGGAATGTAGGATGTTTTGGCCACTGACGTTTCGGCCAGAACTCTGCAGGGTAGGACGTTTCGGCCAGTCCTCCAAATGTTGCTATTATTATTTACTTATTATTGAAAGAAAATGTATTATTAAAAGAATTAAAGAAATATATATCATTTCAAGTGACAACATTTTTGCACATACTGTGTGAAAACGAAATTAATTTTATGAAACAAATTATCTAAATTGAAATTATACAGTGCACCAAATTATCTAAATTAAAATTATAAAGCTTTCATGTGTGGACTAAGGGAAATGGTGTTATTGTTGCACAAAAAGTTGCCTAACATTGATAACATATCATAACAAGGAGTCTAGGGTTGGGTTGTTCAAAAACTAATTCTGGCGTTAGTTTTATCTTGATGTTAAAAGTCATGGTAACGCTCTGTGTTATCATGATGTTTAATGTCAAGATAGATTTAACGCCAAGATAGTGAAAAAAATTATTTTGAACAACCCAGTCCAGAAGTTCAACATCATTATGAGCATGCAGGAGGGGAGCGCATCGACTGTAGGATGTTTCGGCCACAAACGTTTCGGCATCTGACGTTTCGGCCAGAACTCTGCAGGGTACGACGTTTCGGCCAATCCTAAATGTTGCTATTATTATTCACTTATTATTGAAAGAAAAATATTATTAAAAGAATTAAAAAAACCCGACGTAGGACGTTTCGGCCTGTCCTCCAAATGTTATTATTATTTACTTATTATTGAAAGAAAATATATTATTAAAATAATGAAAGAAATATCATTTCAAGTGACAATATTTTTTGCACATACTGTGTGACAACGAAATTAAATTTATTAAACAAATTATCTAAATTTCTATACAGTGCACCAAATTATCTAAATTAAAATTATAAAGCTTTCATGTGTGGACTAAGGTAAATGGTGTTATTGTTGCACAAAAAGTTGCCTAACATTGATAACATATCATAACAAGGAGTCTAGGGTTGGGTTGTCCAAAAACTAATTCTGGCGTTAGTTTATCTTGTTATTAAAAGTCATGGTAACGCTCTGTTACCATGATGTTTAATGTCAAGATAGATTCAACGCCAAGATAGTGCAAAAAATGATTTTGAACCCAGTCCAGAAGTTCAACATCATTATGAGCATGCAGGAGGGGAGCGCATGGAATGTAGGATGTTTCGGCCACAGACGTTTCGGCAACTGACGTTTCGGCCAGAACTCTGCAGGGTACGACGTTTCGGCCAATCCTAAATGTTGCTATTATTATTTACTTATTATT
Source organism: Oratosquilla oratoria (assembly GCF_046742065.1). Lineage (NCBI taxonomy): Eukaryota > Metazoa > Arthropoda > Malacostraca > Stomatopoda > Squillidae > Oratosquilla > Oratosquilla oratoria. The sequence goes on along the minus strand of NC_134787.1, from coordinate 68,131,785 downwards.
GAAAGAAAAATATTATTATAAGAATTAAAAAACCGACGACCGAGCAACCGACCAGTAAATTCACTTCAGCGAACTTATCTCACGAAGAGCGATAGATACATAAGTCTGCGACTTTTTGAGCATATTTCATTCTGAACCTATCTCACAAAGTAAACACAACTGAACGCGCAAATACAAACACGAAAACACAAGCAATTGAAACATAAGTCTGCGACCATTCTGACCGGTCGATAGTAAAGTCGCTATTATTACAGTCGCTGTTATAATGCGGTCGCCATTAGGACAGTCGCCGTTTTGAAAGTCGCTCACCAGATTGCGTCGCCCTTATGAAGTCGCTATTATGACTGTCGCTGTTTTGACAGTCGCTATCCGGCCCGGATCCCACATATATATATGATATATGTATATATATATAATATGTATATATATATATATGATATATATACATATACATATGTGTATGTATATATCTATATACATATATGTATATATATATATATATATATATATATATATATATGTATATATAAATAAAAATCTATATATATAATGAGTGGGAGAGAGAGAACAGAGGTTTTCAAAATGACAATCATTCAGCCCAAGGGGTAGGGACATATGTCAGAGAGGAGCATTCGATTTGTTGAGCATTAGTATTTTTTCTTACTTTCTTTTCAGGTGAAATCATAGCACTGTGGACAATATTGTATCGCGTGTTACGAGTTACGTGAAGAATAACGAGCTTGTCACAGCAGTTCAGCGTGAGTTCCGGTGCCATATCAACATTCACCGAAATAAGGATGTTCCAACCCGTAACACGATCTTACGTTGGGTGAATGCACATCATACACGAGGTACATTAATGAATATGAGATCGGCGGAGGGCCCACGAACGTTAACGACCCCGGAAAAATTGGAACGCGTCAGACAAGCTTTGGTGCGGAGTTCGATTCGCTCTGTATTCCACCAAACTTGGCATCAGTACTTGATCTAAGGCGTATTTTGTATGAAGATCTTCATTTCCACCCCCTACAAACTAGATCGTTTGTGAGCAGTTAGAACAAAGAGATTATGCACAGCTGCTTCATTTCGCACGTCCAACAGAAGTAATTTTTGGGGGCAAATGACAACCTCATTACGTTAATGA
>NC_134787.1:68123141-68125641 GCF_046742065.1 Oratosquilla oratoria | reverse complement strand
TGTGTGTGTGTGTGTGTGTGTGTGTGTGTGTGTGTGTGTGTGTGTGTGTGTGTGTGTGTGTGTGTGTGTGTGTGTGTGTGTGTGTGTGTGTGTGTGTGTGTGTGTGTGTGTGTGTGTGTGTGTGTGTGTGCATGTGTATGTGTGTGTATGTGTGTGTGCGTGTGTATGTGTGTGTGTGTATGTGTTTGTGTGTGCGTGTGTTTGTGTGTACCAAGATCTTTTTCCACCTTATAAGGGAGATAACCACATCAAAAATCACGCACTTTCTTCCATCTATTCCACTTCCATCCATCATCCTCTCCCCCATCTCATTTTGGCTCCTCACGCATGATGGGTCATCCCTATATCCCGCCTAATGCCTTTCGTTCAGAAGCAATGTAGGAATACATAGTACATCCACAGCAAGGCCACCTCACTCAATCGGCGTCCCCCTCCCCTCTCCGTCACCTCATGCAAAAAACTAGAATTCTGGGAGAGTTTCCTTCGTGCTGCGTCAAAATATCATTAATTCATAAGCTTTCTCTTCGCCCTCCCGCCCCGCCACTTCTTTCTTTACTTGATAGTATAATCTATACACACCTACTCTCCACTCACTCTATCTCCTGCCGCTCCCTTCATTGCTCAACAGGCATTCCCCTCGTGCTCAACGCCCCTTTCACCTCCGTCCATCCATCGCATCCTCGGTCGTCCCCTCAAAACCACTCCCTTCTGTTTCCAACACCTTTTTTTTTAACTAATCTTTCTTTATTCATTCTTACCATATGTCCTAAGAGTTTTTCATCAGCTCTATCTGTCATCCCCTTTTCCTCTCCCATTCTGCTCCTCACTTACTCGTTTATTACTCTATCCAACCTTGTAACACCTACCATACTTCACAGACATTTCGTCTCGAAAACTTTTAAATTTTTCCTTTCTCCTTCTTTTAAATTCCAATTCTCTCCCATATAAAGCCGTCGGCACAATTTCCTCTTTATATAATCTCCTCTTTGCATCCATTCCCAAATGTCTATTTCTCATGACAATTTTTAATCCTCCAAAGTATTTACTTGCTTCTCTCAACCTACAATTTACCACTGACTCCACTCCTCCCTTCCCTGCCACATGCGAACCCAAATACTTCCTTCAGCCTCTCTCTTTTAAGACTGACTTCCATATTGCTGCCATTCTTTCCCTTTGTACATCTCATCATCTTGCTTTTACCCACATTGACCTTCAACTTTCTCCTAACGAATACCCTCCTAAAATACGTCACTAACACCCTTAATTCCCCCTTCTGACCCTGCCATAAGCTCAGTGTCGCCAGCAAAATAAATAAATAAATAAATAAATAAAAAAAAAATAGAATAGATAAATAAATAGATAAAAAATAAAATAGAAATACTCGTCTCCCACACTTCTCCATATTTTAGCCATATCTAGTTACATGCTCCTTACTCTCGAATTTACCTCCCACATCACACAATTCATGTGCACATTGAATAGCCACGGTGACATGACATATCCCTGACGCAGTCCAACCTGTACCTAAATCTCTCTCTCTCTCTCTCTGTTTCCAATTCTAACAGGCTCTACTATCCCGTGAAAACTCCTGACTACCCTTAACAGCATTCCCCCATTCTTATATATCTGCAAAAACTTCCACAGCAAATTCCTGTCCACCCTATCATAATATTTTTCCAAATCCACAAAGGCCCAAAACAAAACATCCTTACCTTATCCTAAAGCTTTCTCACATATCAGTCTTACCACGCAACCTCTACCTTTCCTAAACCCACACAGTTCCTCACCAATCACTCCTTCTGTTCCTATCATTCTCTCAATTAAAACCCTCTTAAAGGCCTACCAAATCACAGTCAACAAAGTGATCCCTCTGAAACTACTGTAATCCCATTTGTCCCCTTTTCCCTTTTAAAACGGAGTTATACGGGCACTCCTCCAGTCCTCCGGCACTCTACTCTCCTTTTGACACACATTAAACAACCTCACTAGCCAGTTCACTATTACTGTACCTACCTTCTTCAGATACTCTGCATGCAACCCAACTAAACCAGGTGCCTTACCTACTCTCATCATTTTAATAACAGCTTGCATCTCATCTTTTCTTATTTTTCCTCCATTTTCCTCACACACCACTGTCATTTTCTTAGCGCCTCCTACTGCTACCACTAATCTACCCCTGTCCTCCCCCATATTTAGAAGCTCCCTAAGGCAATGTGCTCATCTTCCCCTTACCGCCTTCACTTCCTCTCTTAATTTTTTTTCCAAAATATATTCTTTTTACTTTCAAAAATTTCTGTCTTACTCCTCCCCTATTTTACATATGCTCTCCTTTTTTGTCTACCTTATCGTGTGTTTTGCTTCTCTTCTTTTTTCTTTGTACCTCTAATATGTTTTCCTAGTCTACTTTACAACCAGTCCGTGAAATTTTACTTCTTCCCTTCAACAACCTTCTTCACTTCATCATCCTACCACTCACTACCCTTCCTTCTATTCCCTTCCA
>NC_134787.1:68070641-68075641 GCF_046742065.1 Oratosquilla oratoria | reverse complement strand
CTGGGTATGTGATGTTGTTGTAATACTGCTCACACTGTTCCTGACTCAAGAAGGACCAGTCGAACATGGGAATTGTCGCGTTCCAATCCTCCATGCAAGGCTGAAAAGTAAAAATAACATTAGTGTGATGCCGTAGTAAGAGATATGACATTATTATGAGTGATGTGGTATCGTAGTAAGAGATATGAAATTGTTATATGTAATATCATAATGAGAGGTATGACATTGTTATGAGTGATGTGGTATCGTAGTAAGAGATATGACATTGTTATATGTAATATCATAATGAGAGGTATGACATTGTTATGAGTGATGTGGTATCGTAGTAAGAGATAGGACATTATTATGAGATATGTAATATCGTAATGAGAGGTATGACATTGTTATGAGTAATGTGGTATCGTAGTAAGACATGTGGCATTGTTATGATATATGTGATATCGTAATGAGAGGTATGATATTGTTATGAGTGATATGATATCGAAGTGAGAGATGTGACATTGTTATGAGTGATTTGATATCGTAGTAAAAGGTGTGACGTTGTTATGAGAGATGTGATATCGTTATGAGAGATATGATACTATTGATTGATGTGGTATCGAAATCAGAGATGTGACATTGTTATGAGTGATGTGATATCGTAGAAAGAGATGTCACAATGTTCTGAAAGATGTAATATCGAAATGAGAGATATGACACTGTTATGAGTGATGTTATAAGGAAATCAGAGATGTGACATTGTTATGAGTGATGTGATATTGTGATTAAAGATATAACATTCTTATGAAAGATGCGACATCGTAATGAGACATGGTCTTAAAAGATGTAGTGGTTATACGAGATTATCTCATTTTTATCACCAATAATACAACCAGGGTTTCTCTCCTAGGGTTTGTCTCCAAATATAAAAGAATAATGTGTTACTCTGATCCGTAGGGGTGTCCCTAAAGTCTCACTAGTGACTGCATGATCATTATGATCCATGTGGTAAGCAGGGATACAACATGCCATTTCTCACTCACCAACTCTCTCTCTCTCTCTCTCTCTCTCTCTCTCTCTCTCTCTCTCTCTCTCTCTCTCTCTCTCTCTCTCATACCAACTAAACTAGTTCAGCTTCACCTTCTCTCTCTCCCTTTCCCCAACCCATTTCACTTCCACCTTCCCCTCCCCTCCCCTCCCTCCCCCCCTCCCTCCCCTCCCTCCCCTCCCTCCCCTCCCTCCCCTCCCTCCCCTCCCTCCCCTCCCTCCTCCCTCCCTCCCTCCCTCCCTCCCTCCCTCCCCTCCCTCCCCTCCCTCCCCTCCCCCCCCTCCCCTCCCTCCCTTCCTCCACCACCGCCTCCCTTAATTCTTCTTTCCAGATGAGGTCACAGCAGTTCCTCCCTTGATTTTAATTTCGGAGCAAAAATGATTCATGGCAGAGATGGACAGGGAGGATGAAGAAGAGAAAGAGGAGGAGGAGGAGGAAGAGGACAAAGAAGAGGTTGAAAAAGAGGTGGAAGAGGAAGATGGTTAAGAAGAGGATGAGGAAGAGGAGGAGGAATAAGTGGGGGAGTAAAAAGACAAAGAGGAGGAGGAGGAGGAGGAGGACAAAGAAGAAGAGGATGAAAAAGAGATGGAAGAAGAAGATGGTGAAGAGGAGGAGGAGGAACATGAGGAAGAGTAAGAGGAGGAAGAAGAAGAGGAGGATGAGAAGGAAGAAGAGGAGGAGAAAAAAGGAGGAGGAGGAAGCATAAGAGGAGGAGGAGTAAGGAGAGGAGGAAGGATAGGAGGAGGAGAAGTAAGAGGAGGAGGAAGAAGAGGAGGAGGAAGAAGAAGAGCAGGAGGAAGAAGAGGAGTAAGAAGAGGAGGAGGGGAGGAGGAAGAGAGGGAAAAAGAGGAGAATGAGAAGGAGCAGCAGAAGGAGGAGGAGGAGGAGAGGAAGGAGGAAGAATAAGATGAGGAGGAGAATGAAGAGGAGGAGGTGGATGAGGAGGAAGAAGTGAAAGAAGAGGGGAGGAAAAATAGGTGGAAGAAGGGAAGGAAGAGAATGAGGAAGAGGAGTAGGAAGAGGGGAGGAAGAGGAATAGGAAGAGGAAGGGGAAAAGGAGGAAGGGGAGGAGGATGAAGAAGAAGAGAAAGAGGAAGAGGGAGAGAAAACTGACGAGGAAGAGGAGGAGGAGGAGGAGGAGGAGGAGGAGAAGGAGGAGGAGGAGGAGGAGGAGGAGGAGGATGTGGGGAAGCACGTCCGAACAGGAGATGAACAATAATGAGAAGTAGGAAGAAGGAACCAAGAGAGAGGGAAAAAAGGAGGAGAATAGAAAGAAAAAAAAAGATAAAAAAAGAGAAGGAAGAAGGAAAAAAGAGGAAAGAGAAATGATAAAGGAGAAAGAAAGGTAGAAAAGGAAGGAAAAGGAAAAGAGAAAAGGTAAGGAAGAAGGAGAAAAGAGGAAGAAGGAGAGGGGTTTTACTCAAGCAACTGGTGCCATGAGATGTTTCCCATTTTCTTTGGTTACTTGAGAAGAAAATGGGAGGCTTGTTTGGTAAATAAGACTCGTGGGCAGTTGGTAATGTGATTTCTTTTGATAAGCGGAAAGATAGTAGGCCCTAATGTTACCTCTAATTTTTTTGCTGTGAGTGTGGGCAGAAATTTACTTGTCTGCAAACTTTGCCTTCTCTGGAAAGTATGTGAGCACACATACGAGTCACTATCTGATCATTTGAGCACATACACATAATTTGTAAGTTTGTATTACATGCTACCTCCATCAAACAATGGAGGGCACAATTTTGGGGGCGGCATTTTATGGTGACTCAACAAGCAATGTTCAAACATTTTTAGCTTTGTCTTTTTATTTTGCATACCTATATACCTGTATTATTCCGATTTCGGCGTTTTGATTTGTGATTATAATTTTTAAGCGGCGGCCAAATAAGTTAGAAGAGAAAAAAAAACAATTATTGGTTTGACGGTTGGCAAGTTATCATATTTTTAGAGAATTTACAAAATGATATTTGGGTGGAACTTCTTTACTGAATGGATTTTAATATCATTTGAAAACCTTGTGTGTGTACATTTTTTCTTTATGTGCGTTAGTTGTGAAACATGTGCGCGCGCATGTGCTTACAGCTTAGAGAGAATGTTGGAAGGTCGATGGCTCTAGTCTAGTCCCAGAGAGACACGAAGAGAAAAATAAAAGATAAACGAAAATGTATAGAATGTGACATGCAGGATCTTATTACAGTAATGTACAATGAAATTAATAATAAAAAATATATAATAGATAATTAATGAAATAAATAAGGAGATAAATGAAACATTTTGGTGAAACATAAATCACAATTTCTACAATTCGTTTAACCCGCTAAGACCGACGGCCGAAAATTTAGCAATCTCCCAGTACCGCAATTATCATAAAAAAATCAACTCTTATGAATTACTCTGGAAAAAAATCTGCTGTTAGTAGACATGACAATGCATCATCCTACAAGTTTTTATTGCTCTACTCACGATAGTTGTCTCGGAATAATTACCGAGAGTTGGAGAAGATTGTGGTAGCGGCAACTCTCCGCCTCTCTGGCGGCGGCACGCAGTGCTGGGTGGACACGATTGGCTTCACAGAATCCCGTTTTGCCCGACCTCGTGCACTAACAACAGGGGTTGTTGATGCCGTTTTTGGCACGTTTATGGTCACCACCAGATGCATAGTTGTAAATAATAGTTTCGTAAATAAGTAAATACGTAAATACGTAAAAATTCTCGCCGTGACACGATGCGCACGCCTCTCACAAAATTTTGCGGCACACTGGCTGGCGAGAGCAGTTTACTTCCTACTAGCCTACAGTACTACCATAGGACTACGTCAGGGCCAAATATAGCAGTGCTACCAATTTTAGCGCGGTTTTTATTAGCGCTGAAAGTAGCTGCCCCATTTAAGGCCTGTCGGACGTTTGCGATGCAGCCCTATTTAAGGCCTGTCGGTCTTAGCGGGTTAACCTCTTCTGAATATAATCTTTGATGTTAGCATAGCTAGGCAGATGTGTTGATGTCATAGATACATCATATTTCATTATGGAAGCTTTCTTATCATCATAGTTTGTGAGAGAAATTTTCTTTTTATAATATGATTTTTATTCGTCGAGTTATAGAACTCGGTCACCAAGCCTAAGCATAGCCCTTGGAGGAATGAACACAACTCTATACAATATAATCATAGCCATGGTTCAAAAAGTTAAGAATATCAGCCATCGTAGTATCAGACATGTTTATGCAGCAAGGCACCGGCTTTCTCATAATGAACAAGTCGCTTACATGCCTTTTTAAGGCTTATGTTGGGCAATTTTATTCAAGTTTTGGGGATGGTCTTGCGCAAGGGATAGATTCCGTGTCTGTCCAAATGAAATTCCTTTACGCACCATCAGTGTGGCATGGAGACTGGGTTCGCATTCATACTCAAAAAGATTTGCTTCCTCTCATTCTTGTTCCTGTCTTGATTTTCTTTCTTCCTGTTCTTTCATCTGTGACTTTTCTTTTTGTACTTGATATATACTGTATATTCAGTATGCTGCTATCGTCCTGAAGATGATTAATTGTAGTCAAGACGTCGATTTAAATGAAATAGATTAAAGAAAATATAGTGTTTGCTACCAAACAAAATGAGTGTGTGTGTGTGTGTGTGTGTGTGTGTGTGTGTGTGTGTGTGTGTGTGTGTGTGTGTGTGTGTGTGTGTGTGTGTGTGTGTGTGTGTGTGTGTGTGTGTGTGTGTGTGTGTGTGTGTGTGTGTGTGTGTGCGTGCGTGCGTGTGTGTGTGTGTGTGTGTGTGTGTGTGTGTGTGTGTGTGTGTGTGTGTGTGTGTGTGTGTGTGTGTGTGTGTGTGTGTGTGTGTGTGTGTGTGTGTGTGTGTGTGTGTGTGTGTGTGTGCGTGCGTGCGTGTGTGTGTGTGTGTGTGTGTGTGTGTGTGTGTGTGTGTGTGTGTGTGTGTGTGTGTGTGTGTGTGTGTGTGTGTGTGTGTGTGTGTGTGTGC
>NC_134787.1:68063141-68065641 GCF_046742065.1 Oratosquilla oratoria | reverse complement strand
ATCAATCATAGTCACACTTAGTGTTATTTTTACCAATGTATATAAGTTTACACTTATTTGGATAAAATTTCAATATCTACTTTTGAGACCTTTGATCTAGTTTGGCTAATTCTCCTTGAATATCCAATTAATTCGAGTGCTCATTTGCTATCCCGCACAGCGAATTTAGACAGTAAACTTAAGTTCAAAGTAAGCGTTATTGACATACGCTATGGACAGAGGTGGTACTAGAACGGAATGCTAAGATCTATTCGTAACACCTTTCCAACCATCTAGAGTAACTCGCTGTTTGCCATTGCTCAACCCATTTCTAATCCAGCTGAGCAAATTAGTTTCTATTCCATGTGAAACGAGTTAATTAGTAGTGTCACGTGCAGGACAGTACCGTATTTTTTTTTCTAAGTCCAGATGTATCAAACCTACACTATTCCTTTTGTTGTAGTTTGAGATAACTATTTTCTAAAATTCTAGAAGTTTAGTCACGCAGGAGCGATTCCATCTTTTATTAACGTTGCTTTCTACAATATCTCTAGTCATTGTTTTCATATTCCATTCTTATGATCAATGATGGACTTCTTCGGTCGATGTTAATCATGGATGTGGCCAGAGTGAGCCAATATGGAGAACCAACAATCGCCTACGCTGCAGGACCCCGCTTTCCACGTCGTTGATGGATCCAAGGGAACAACAAGGCTGTTAAGGATGAAACGCACGAGAGGCTGTTTAGCCGCTCAACCGCTGCGGCTGTTTAGCCGTTTTTATAGAACACACTACTTTTAATGGAATTGCGCGCATTAGCGGTTAAGTAACTATAGCGCGCAATTCCATTAAAAGTAGTGTGTTCTATAAAAACGGCTAAACAGCCGCAGCGGTTGAGCGGCTAAACAGCCTCTCGTGCGTCCGTAGCCTTACAGTTTGACACCAGCGCCGTCGCAGGAGTGCCCAGAGCCATTTTGTTATAAAACAGCGAACTGCCTTCGGGACGCCATCTCCAGATTTTTCCTCGAGGTTTACCCTTGAAGGCATTCCCATAGATGGGTGTGACCGACCGGTAGCGGAACATGTGCCCGTAGTGATGGGTTACATGGTGCCATTAGCAGGGGAAATCCTGATGTGACCTTCGAGGTCAGGTTTATTGGCCTGTAGTTCTGTGGCTTCTGCTTATCACCCTTTCTGAATACAGGAGTACTTAGGTGGTTATTATCGACTGTAGTTTACAATCGCTTCTACACTTTAGGACAATTTCGCGTCAGTGTCGTGCATTGTATTGTATTTTGTATGTCAGTGTAGTAGATTAAGAATATTTGTGGTTTGGTTAATAGTCCTCTTTTCTATAAGAAGCTGTGGAGAGATGATAGTCTTTTTATCGCTCAGGGTTTGGTGTCGTGTCAGTGAATATATGAATAACATTTATTCATTTTCGCTCATTTAATACATCCCCTGTAATATTTTTTTTCAATTATTTCATTTTGGAAAATAATTTTATATCTCTTTTCCTTAAAGAATTATATTCCATCCTTACATACACTTTTTTCATACATAATATCATTCTTATCATAATTTAGACTCATATACAAGGGACGTGATAATGTTTTATGTGCTCCACATTATATCTATTTTCTTATCTATAAGCATAGTGACAAGCATAATTACTCTATTGAGAATTCCTCCTATTGTCTTCAACATAAAAATATGAATCATTATTAGGTCTTGCAACGTGACTTCTCCAAAGCTTCTTTCCTTAATTTCTACCCTCTTGCTCTCTCTCTCTCTCTCTCTCTCTCTCTCTCTCTCTCTCTCTCTCTATATATATATATCTATAATCTATCTCTATAAGATATCTATATATTATATATCTATAGATCTCTCTATCTATCTGTCTATCTATATATATATGTATATATATATATATATATATACATATATATATATATGTATATATATATACTGTATATATGTACATGTATATATATATATATATATATATATATATATATATATATACATACATATATCTATCTATAGCTATCTCTCGATCTCTCAGGACAGAAGTGCTGGTAAGCTACAGTCTGTCTGTCTGTCTGTCTGTCTGTCTGTCTGTCTGTCTGTCTGTCTGTCTGTCTGTCTGTCTGTCTGTCTGTCTGTCTGTCTGTCTGTCTGTCTGTCCGTCCGTCCGTCCGTCCGTCCGTCCGTCCGTCTGCCTTTCTCCCTCTTTTTTCTTCTTAGAAAATAAACAATTATTTATTTTCTTTTTATATTCACCTTTCACTCAAAATAATCCCAGAAGATTTTATTGAGCTGTGGGGGTTTCTCCGGATGGGAACTGGGTTAGATGACACGGCTCTGGTGTGAAGCTGAGGAGGTTACACCGCTCGTCCACTACCCTAACTTTGATTTTGTTTTGATTTCTATTTCTATTTCTATTTCTATTTCTATTTCTGTTTCTATTTCTATTTCTATTTCTATTTCTATTTCTATTTCTATTTCTATTTCTATTTCT
>NC_134787.1:68053141-68055641 GCF_046742065.1 Oratosquilla oratoria | reverse complement strand
CCCGTGTTTCCCCCTCCACCTTTCTCATAATTTATCCGAATGTCTCTACATGTAAATGTATATATATATATATATATATATATATATATATATATATATATATATACACACACACGCGCACACACACACACACACACACACACACACACACACACACACACACACACACACACACACACACACACACACACAGACACACACACACACACACACACACACACACATATATATATATATATATATGTACATATATATACATATATATGTATATATATACATATATATATGTATATATATACATATATATATGCATGCATACATACATACATATATTATATATATATATATATACATATAAATATATATATATATATGTATATATATATACATATATATATATATATATATATATAGGTTGTAGGTCAAAATGCCGATGGACATAATGTCAACGGACATAATATCGACGGACATAATGTCGTTTTTATTATCTCCATTATAGCGATGGGTTGGCTGAAAAAAAATTCTCTCTACTACTTGAACAAACACGTGTAGAACAATTAAGCTATTCAGCAAATCACTAATTGGCTCAAGCGAATTGTCTCTGATAGCTCCATACTGGGTGATGACCGGTTGTTTATGCTACAATTCTACGGTGCCCGTATTCACATCAAAGTTATTTAATTCCTTCTTGGTTATGAACTGGACTCATAATATTATTATTATTACTATTATTATCATATTTCTCGACATTATGTCCATCGACATTATATCCGTCGACATTTTGTCCTACTTGAACAAATGTCGGCACTTTGTTCATCAACATTTTGTCCATCGACATTATGTCTGTCGATATTATGTCCGTCGACATTATGTCCATCAGCATTATGTCTGCATACCATATATATACATATATATATATACATGTATATATATACACACATATATATATATACATATATATATATACATATATATACATATACATATATATACATATTCATATATATATATAAATATATGCATACATACACATATATATATATATACATATATATATATAATATATAATATATATATATATACGTGTGTGTGTGTGTGTGTGTGTGTGTGTGTGTGTGTGTGTGTGTGTGTGTGTGTGTGTGTGTGTGTGTGTGTGTGTGTGTGCGTGCGTGCGTTTGTGTGTGCGTGTATATATATATATATATATATATATATATATATATATATATATACATATATATATATATATATATATATATATATATTATATCATAATAAAGTTGTAGCCTCTGTCTGTTTGTTTGTTTGCTTGTTCACGAACTCGTAGGGTTTTGGAGATAGACCCCCGTAACCATATATATACCCTGTCACTCCAGGTACTTGGATAACTATATTTCATTTAAAAAAAAATAGGTTGTTTAGGGTTAAGGGTTAAAGTTAGGTGGGGTATGATGTGGTAACGCGCCACTACTGTAGTGTCCCCTTAACGTATATAGCATTTTTGTTACATAAAAATTACTATGATTAAAAAAACATTGTATGTGTCCATCAATATTATTCATATCTGTGAAATTAATGTTACCACAAACTATGATAGTCTTTGTAAGGAGAAAGCATGTAAATGTAAAATGATTGTATGATTTTACCAAATGTTGAAATATTGGTTATTTTCATTTGATTTTATCGCGTGGGGGCGAGAAAGATATTCAAAGTTTGTTTCAATTCTTCTCTTACGGCCAAGTACCGTTCACCATGTAGTGTTAACAATCCACTACAATGGTTAGATTAAATATTATTTACAAACTTCTTCTTTGTTTTTGCAGATAGACCCCTATAACCATATATATTCTGAAACCTTATAAACCAAGGTACTTGGATAACTATCTTTCATTTGTCTGTTTGTCTGTTTGTTTGTTCACGAACTCCTAGGGTTTTGGAGATAGACCCTTTAACCTATATTTTTCTGACACCCTATCATTCCAGGTACTCGGATAACTATATTTCATTAAAGAAAAATATTTTGGTTAGGGTTAGGGGTTAAAGATAGGTGGGGTATGGTTAGGTTAGGGATTATTCACGAACTCGCAGCAACGCGTGGGTAATTTGACAAGTATATATATATATATGTATATATATATATAATACATATACATATATATATACATATATATATATACACATATATATGTATATATACATATATATAAATATATATATAGTATATATATATACATATATATATATATATATATATATATAGAGAGAGAGAGAGAGAGAGAGAGAGATAAATAGGTAAATGGATAGATAGATATATTTAACTTTGCGACTATCAAAAAAATGTACGGCGGTAAATGGCAATTATATAATTTCAAAGCTGATTATATATGCTTATACAGAATCTTTTCAGCTGAACTACAATATTTCCCTCTCTTGTTAATAAAAGAAATGGATATTGGCATACAAAAATTTTAATTACGATTGTATACATCTCAAACACCGC
>NC_134787.1:68045641-68050641 GCF_046742065.1 Oratosquilla oratoria | reverse complement strand
GTAATAAGAAAGAAGTGGAAGAAGAGGAGGAAAAGGAAGAAGAGAAAGGGGAAGAACACAAAGGAGCACAAATGAAGAACAAACAAAGCAGACCTACTGTCCCTAACAATGTTGTTCGTATTAACTAAACTAAACTACAGTTAAGAAAACAGGGCAACTAGGCGATAGAAGATTAACTAACTGCTACCTCTATCCTATCTAATTGCAATTAAATGCCGGGTTGTCATATCTTTTACTGCAAAGGATAATATTTTATTTGCGGATTAGATTCCAAGTATTTATCCAAGCGATTTTTAAATGTTGTTATTGTGTTACTTTCAACGACAGTGGAAGGTAACGAATTCCACACATTAACAACCCGGTTAAAGAAGAAGTGCTTACTTTCGTTCATAGAGAATCTTTTGCTAATTACTTTAAAATTGTGACGTCTTCTTGTATTTGATTGGTCTAATAAGATATAATCTTTGACATTGATGTTGTCAAAGCCTTTGAACATTTCAAAAACCTCAATCAAATCTCCTCGCATTCTTCTTTTTGGAAGTGAGAATAAGTTTAGACTTTTAAGTCTTTCTTCATACGACAGATTTCTCAACCCTGGTATCATTTTGGTCATTCTCCGTTGCACTCTTTCTAGTTTATTAGTATCTTTCTGGTAGTATGGGGACCAAAATTGCACACAGTATTCGAGATGGGGACGGACCAAGGAATTATAGAGGTTTAGCAATAATTTTTTCTGATTTATTTTCGAAGACTCTTCCGATGAAGCCAACCAATTTATTTACTGTTTTAACAACTTCTGAGCAATATTGACTCTGCTTCAAGTCATTTTATATTCAAACTCCTAGATCTTTTTCTTTAGTTACTGAATCCAGTATTTCGCCATTCATTTGGTATTGGATGTGATCATTGTTACTTCCATTTGCCACTTGCTAGCCCAGCTTGATAATCTGTCTAGATCGGATTGCAGAGTTTCTTTCTCTTTGGTGGTTGTTACTTTACCGGTAATTTTTGTGTCATCAGCAAATTTTGATACTTTGCAGAGGAGGCCGTCGTCTAGATCATTTATATATATTAAGAACAAAACGGGTCCCAAAACTGATCCTTGCGGTACGCCACTTTTAACGTCGAGCCAACTAGATGAGGCCCCGTTAATTACAACTCTCTGTTTTCGCTCTGAGAGCCAATCTTTAATCCAGTTGTGGATACTGCCAGAAATACTGTGCGTTTTTAATTTGTCTAGCAATCGTTTGTGGAACTTTATCGAAAGCCTTCTGAAAATCTAGATAAATTATCGACAGATCTACATTCCTTGTATTTGTTAAAGACGTCATGAAAGAAGTTGAGGAGATTAGTTATACATGAGCGTTTGCTACTGAAGCCATGTTGCGAATTTTTCATAATTTTATTTTCTTCTAACAATTTCACTACACTGTCACGGATGATGGTCTCTAGCAGTTTACATACAATCGAAGTCAGGCTGATTTGTCAGTGATTTGTCCCCTTTCTTGAATATTGGTGTTACGTTAGCACATTTCCAATCTGATGGGATTTTACCAAATGCTGAAGATTTGTTGAAAAGAATACACAAGGGTTTACTGATTTGATTTTTGACTTCTCGCAGAATTCTAGGTGAAATTTTGTCAGGTCCCGGGGCTTTCTTTATTTTGAACTTATCAATCACTTGTACAACATCACTTTCGGTAATTATGGGTTGATTTAAAACGTTTTGGGACATTTTATGATCTGATGGCTGATACACTGAGCAATCCTCGTATTAAGGATTGAGGCCATCTCATTTTCATCATCCGTATATTTGCCTTCTTCGTCATTTAATGGTCCAATGCCGCAGGTAAGTGTTTTCTTCTTATTTGCATAACTGTACAATTCTTTATGGTTCGATTTGCTTGCCTCAGCAATATACCCTTCATGATTTTTCTTACTACGTTTTATCAGTGTTTTGGTTTCGCGGCGAATTCTGTCTAGTGTTAGTTTATCGTCTTGACTTTTAGTTGATAAATACTTTTTGTACGCACTCCTTTTACGCGAGAGGTTATTACTAATTTCCCTATTCCACCACTTTGGTTTATTTGTTGCCGGACGTCTCTCATGATAGGGAACACAGAGATTTACAGCATTGTTTAGCTCCGTGGTGAAATTTTCCCACGCTTTATCAATATCAATCTCGTTCGAAGTTGTACTCCAGTCTGAGTTTTCAAGTAATGATTGGAGTCTGTTAAAATGGCTTTACGGAAGTTGGGTACTTTTTCTTTGTTGATCTTAGATAAACTGGCTTCCATTTTAATTTTGAATTTGATGATACGATGATCGCTAGTGCTGAATATTGGGCCGACATTTACTTCGTTTACGAGATTCTCTGTTGTAGAAAATATTAGGTCAAGGATATTATTTCCTCGAGTAAGGCTGTTTACGCATTGGTGGAAATCACTTTTTCAGTAAGTTAGTATACAAGTCTCGTCCTGTATACGAACTCAAATCCTCACCCATTTCTTAACCGGTAAGTTAAAGTCTCCCATGATGACTGTCTCGCAGCGTTGGTTAGTTTTACGATTAAATCGAATAATTTTTCGTCATTTTCCAGCAACTAACCCGGTGGTCTATAAACAAGTCCAATAATTACTTTAGATTTACTGTAATTGTTTTTAATTTCAACAAACCATATATCAACATTTGTTACTGCCTTTGTCTTTAACAGTGATGGTTGGAGGGAGTTCTGGACATACAAGATTACTCCACTACCTATTCTATTTTCTCTTTCGCAACTGAAAAATGTGTAGCCCGGCAAACCGTATTCCGCAATAAAATCTCGACTTAAAGAGGAGGAGAAGGAGGAGGAGGAGGAGGAATATAAGAAAATTATGAGTAGTAATAACAATGGTACGTTACCACTGTTCTGTACGTGGTACCGTAACGGGTTAGGGCGTCGTTACTTGCGGCGAAGGTCGAGGGGATGGTGGTTCGAATCCTGCCACCGGCAAGGTTTATTAAATTCCACGCTACAAAGTCCTCTGTAATGGGCATCGTCCTAGCCTTCCGATGGGAGGAGTTTGTGACGTTAAACCATATCATCAAAAACAATGGTAGAAAAAAGGAAATCTGGAGGAAGAAATGAATGGCAGAGGAGAAACAGGAAGAGGAAGAGGAGGAGAAGGAGGAGGAGGAAGAGAAGGATGTGAGGGAGAAGGAGGAGGAGGAAGAGGAGGAGGTGAAGGAGGGGGACAATGAAAAGTCGACCATCGCAAATAATGGTAGAAACCGGACAGGGGGGAAGGAAGAGAAAGAAAAAAAAGAAGGTATGAATAATGACAAAAATAGCAACATCGGAAGGCGCGAGGAAAGAGAAAGAAAAAAGGGAGGTATAAAAGAAGAAGAAAAAAAAAAGAGTGAGCAAATAGGGTAGGAGATGAAGCAGCAAAGCAAGGGAAAAATAAAAAAGAAGGACAGAAAAGGGAAGGGGTACGATGAAGGGGAGAAGAAGGAGGAGGGGAGGAGGAGGAGGAAGAGGAGGAGGAGGAAGAGGAGGAGGAGGAGGAGGAGGAGGAGGAAGAGGAGGATAAGTTGGAGACAAAAAAGAGAGCAGAACGTGTACTAAAGGCAAAGGAGAAGGAAGAGAAGGAGGAGGAGGAGAAGGGGGAGGAGAAAGAGAAGAAAGACCATGGAAGGTGAGAACCCTACGCCAGAAGGCGCTGAGCTACGGTCGAAGCCGTCGTCTTGGCCCTGTGATGCGCGCTAGAGTCTGTCGTGGCAGATCACAGTCACTGATGGGAATCGGAGAAGATTGAGGAATTCGGATCCGCCACCAGAGAAGCTCAGGAAGAAAACGAATATGGGAGGAGTAGGAAGAAGAAGAAGAAGAAGAAGAAGAAGAAGAAGAAGAAGAAGAAGAGGAAGAGGAAGAGGAAGAGGAAGAGGAAGAAGAGGAAGAAGAAGAAGAAGAAGAAGAAGAAGAAGAGATATGAGAAAAAAATTAAAATGGAGAGGAGGAGGGACAGAAAAAGTAAAGTAGGAACGAAAGAAAGAAGAGAAGTAGTAAAAAGAGGAGAAAGAGGAGGAGGAAGAAGAGGAGGAGGAGGAGGAGGAGGAAGAGGAGCTGCAGGATGAAAAACTAAATTAGAGGTAGAAGGAAGAGGAAGAAGAAGAGGAAAAAAGGTAACAAAAGAAGTGAAGGAATAAAGGTTAAGAAGAAAGGGAGGAGAAGAGGAAGTGAAGGAGTAAGTTGAGGAGAAAGGAAGAGGAAGATAATGAAGAGAAAGAAGTAGTAAACGAAGGGAAGAAATAGAGGTTAGGAGGAAAGGGTGAAGAGGAAGGGGAGGAAGAAGAAAAAGAGAAGAAGCAAGAGGAAAAGGAAGAGAAAGATGAAGAGAATTGCGAAGAAGAGAGAAAAGTATACGAAGGACAAGAGAATAAAATAGCAGACTGAAGGAGGTAAAGCCACTTCAGCGAAAACAAAGGAGAGGAAGTGATAGCGGAGGTAAAGTAGAGAGAAGTGGAGGAGGAGGAGGAGGAGGAGGAGGCACAGGAAGAAGAGGAGGAGGAGGAAGGGGAGGCGAAGTATAAGGAATAGCAAGAAAAGCAGAAAGACCATGAGCCGGAGGAAGAGAAAGAGGAAGAAGAAGAAGGAGGAGGAGGAGGAGGAGGAGGAGGAGGAGGAGGAGGAGGAGAAGGAGGAGAAGGAGGAGGAGTAGGAGGAGGAGGAGGAGGAGGAGGAGGGAAGAGGAATAGGACCGATAAGTAAATCTAAGAGATTTAATTCAAGGAGACTTTATAAAAGAATTGAGCAAAGTCTGCAATGGAGAGCCAAAGTGGAGGAAGAAATGGAGGGCGATTGAGAGTTCTCGGGCAGAGATGGAGTGAAGATGAGGAGGAGTCAAGAAGAGGACGGAAACAGGGAGGCAATGTGGAGGAAGGATGGAGGAGAAGGAAGTGAAAGAGGAGGAAGAGGGGGTGTAGAAGGAGGACAAGGAGGAAGAGGAGGAGGAAGA
>NC_134787.1:68020641-68028141 GCF_046742065.1 Oratosquilla oratoria | reverse complement strand
TCCTCAGACTTAGCAAAAATATTTGTCAATTGTATAAATCAGTATAATTAATATTACTTCGAATAATAAGAGGCCTACCTATAGTAAAGCGCTTTTCCCATAAACCATTGTTAATTTTCTCTCTAACCATTCGAAAAAAGAACGGGCTTAACAATCATACATACTTTTTTCAGATTGATCTGGACTCTTTAGTGAACTATAATAACATTAATATGACAATTAGGATAACAAACCAGATTTACCAATACCAGCGTTATTTTTTTCCACAATTTTCCGTTCACTTTCTCATACCTATCTGGACTATTGGGGAGGAATAGCAAGCCTGGTGAGCGTACTATTATGGACTATTATTCATATTGAACACCAGGTGTTAATGACCCTTCAATGACAATGGCGGTCCCCAATTCGCTGCGTCACGTCGGAGTGAAGTGACCCAACATTGAAGCCAGTCAGGTCACTTTGCATATTGGATTTTGCTTCATTTCCCAAAATTGACGATAATATGCGTAGCACACGTATTCAATGACAGTCCACGAGCTAAAAAAGATTTGTTTGTTCATTTATGTTTCTATATGTTTTTGTTCGTTTATTTGGTTATCTATATGTTTATTTTCTTATTTATCTACAAATCATTTATTCATTTATCATTCATTTGCTTATTAATTCATTCATGTATTCATTTATTCATTTATTCACAATTTTTATGTATCTCTATCCATTTATTTAGTTATTTATTCAAGCATTTATCAATTGCTTTGCTCATTCACTTGCTTATTTGTTGGTTTAACTATTTACCTATTTATTTACTTATTCATATATGTATATATTAATTTATCTATATTTTTGCTTTACTTTATATCAATAGCCGCAGTTAGAGTCTGTATAGAGATATCTAAAGGAATACATCATAAATAAGGTCTCAATCTAAATCAAATTAGTTACTTCTGTCAGGGATCACTATCAGAAATATATATATATACATATATATATATATATATATATATATACATATATATATATTTATATATGTATATACATATATAGTATATATATATGTATATATATATATATAATATATATATGTATATATATATATATATATATATATATATATATATATATACATACATGCTAATAAGAACACGGGTACGTGTGTTCACTTATGCAAAGTAGACCACTTGGAAAAAAAAAGAAACTAACGAAGCAGAGCGCTTTCGTATATTACATCTTCAGTGCAACAAGTACATAGTGATAGGAATGCATAGAAAATATATACATGATACAAAGGAACAAGGACAGTTTGAATAAGCGTAGCGACCAATTACCCCCTGGAGAGCGGAAGGTCATTGTCAATTATCTTAAGATGGTGGGGCGACATCAGGTCACAGTCGCCAGGGTCACTGTTTCTACTAATGATATAGGGCGACATTAAGTCAATTCGTTGGGCTACATTTTACCTGATATTATCTTACTAATTTCTTGACAGATGAAATTATCAAGTTTGTACAAGCCTTTATGTAGGTTGGTATTTTGATTACTGGTGGTAATTGGTCGCTACGCTTATTCAAACTGTCCTTGTTCCTTTGTATCATGTATATATTTTCTATGCATTCCTATCACTATGTACTTGTTGCACTGAAGATGTAATATACGAAAGCGCTCTGCTTCGTTAGTTTCTTTTTTTCCAAGTGGTCTACTTTGCATATATATACATACATATATATATATATATATATATATATATATATATATATGTATATATATATATATATATATATATTGTATATCAATTGTTAGGAACGAAATATTATGAAACCCAATTAATCCTGGAACCAGTAAAAAAATTCAAAATTTAAAAAATTTAAATGTTTAAATATAACCCATAGTCGGAGAAACACAGGAAAGGGAACATACGATATGTATATTTCGATCACAACTGTGATCCTCTTCAGCAGATAAGTACAGAGGTAAGATGACAAGAATATATATAATAAGAATTGTACATAATAGGAGCAGGGGAAGATGACTCAAGTCACATGTCTGGGGAGGGGCCACCTATCTCGAGTCCGTCCCCCTCGGACATGTGACTTGAGCCACCTTTCCCTGTTCCTATTACATACCATTCTTATTGTATATATTCTTGTTATCTCACCTTTGTACTTATCTGCTGAAGAGGACCACAGATGTGATCGAAATATACAGATCGTCTATTTCTACGACTGTGGGTTATATTCAAACGTATGTATGTATGTATGTATATATATATATATATATATACATATGTATATATATATACATATATGTATATATTGAAAGGAAGAAGCGTGAACACCAGACTCAAAGTGGGAAGTTTAATGTTCGACGTTTCGGTTCTAGTCCTAGGACCGTCTTCAAGGGTGTGAAGATATACAGTGGTCAAAAGAGCTTGTTATGCTGGCCGTGGTTGGAATTGGGAGAGGTGTTCTGCACTGTCGAAGCTGTCCGGGTCACCCTACTCTTCCAGTCGCAACAACTACCGGACAACTGCACCACCTGACATACCCAATTACAATACAATACAATACAATAAAATAAAATAAAATAAAATAAAATAAAATAAAATAAAATAAAATAAAATAAAATAAAATAAAATAAAATAAAATAAAATAAAATAAAATAAAATAAAATAAAATAAAATAAAATAAAATAAAATAAAATAAAATAAAATAAAATAAAATAAAATAAAATAAAATAAAATAAAATAAAATAAAATAAAATAAAATAAAATAAAATAAAATAAAATAAAATAAAATAAAATAAAATAAAATAAAATAAAATAAAATAAAATAAAGTAAAGTAAAGTAAAGTAAAATAAAATAAAATAAAATAAAATAAAATAAAATAAAATAAAATAAAATAAGATAAAATAAAATACAAATCAAAATAAAATAAAGTAAAGTAAAATAAAATAAAATAAAATAAAATAAAATAAAATAAAATAAAATAAAATAAAATAAAATAAAATAAAATAAAATGAAATAAAATAAAATAAAATAAAATAAAATAAAATAAAATAAAATAAAATAAAATAAAATAAAATAAAATAAAATAAAATAAAATAAAATAAAAGTAAAATGCCACTTGTGTAACAATTGAAAAAAGTGGACTACGCACTTGCAGGAAAAGAAAACTAAATTTTGTTCACCCATACCGTGACCTTTGCTCACCTTGTCCTCTCTCACTCACGTAGTTCAAAATGATGCCACTTTATGTTGCGTCTGTCTTTGTGTTTCTAGTACCCAGGAATATTGGATTTAAGTCTATGCACATGTTTACTCTAACTTCTTTTGTCGTCCACGCTTCTACGAATAATCTCCTTTTCTTTGAGTTGTCTCTGTGTACCACTATGGCTCCTTCCCAGTCAATGTTGTGCTGTAGTTCGTTTATGTGTTTATAAAGTGCCCGTTTATGTTCTTCAATTCTAGTGGCGAGTTTCTTCTGTGTTTCTTCTATGTAATCTGTATCACAATACAAACAACAAATGCGGTACACTACACCCGCCTGATGAGTGGGTGCTTCTATGTCCTTGACCTTGGTGAGGTTGTGATGCAGAGTGTTGCAAGGTCTGTATGCTACATGTATATTCTTATCCCGGAGTATCCTGGCCGTTACCTCTGATGCATCTTTAATGTACGGATTTGTGACCCTGTGTCCTGTGTGAGGGGATTGTGTCCTGGTGTGCGTCGTGTCCTCGTCCATTTCCGTACGGTCCGATTCGGATAACCGTTGGCTCGGAAAACGTCACGTAGGTGCCTTTTCTCCGCCCTCACCATATTTGTCGTGGAGCAGATCTTGTCTGCTTGGCTCCATAACGTGCGGATTTGGATTCTTTTGTGGTGGTCCGGGTGGTAACTGTCATAGTCTAGAAGTCTGTCTGTGTGTGTGGGCTTTCTGTGTACGCTGGTCTTGAGGTGGTCTCCTTCTCGTGAAACTAAGTGTCTAGGAACGGAAGCACCCCATTAACTTCCATTTCCATGGAGAACTGGATAGCCGGTTCTAAGTTATTGAGCCTAGTGAAGAAAGGGTAAATGTCTTTATCTTGCGTTACAGCGAAAACGTCATCAACGTGCCTCACCCATAATTTCAGGGACGGGGGTACTGTCCTCAGAAGTTCTGCCTCGAACTGCTGTATGACAGCTTCAGCCACTATAACTGAAATAGGTGAGCCCATGGGAGTGCCTTTTCGTTGGTGGTATATGTGATCCCTGAAGCGAAAGTAGATTGAATCGAGGCACATCGAGATAAGCCCCATGAACTCTGTCGAGGATAGTTTCTCGTTCTCTAAAAACATAAAAAAAAAAAAATAAAAAAAAAAAAAATAAAGTCTCTTCCATGGTTTTAGATAATACCCTTTTGGCCAAGTCTTGAGGAATCGAGGTGAACATGGATTGGACATCAAAGGAAACCATGGCATCTCCTTGGTTCAGTTTGATTCCCTTTATTCTATTGAGGAAGTCCTCTGAGTTCAGCAGCATATGGGGAATTTGTCACTAGGGGTCTGAGACGTTTGGAAAGATTTGCAGCCAAGTTATAAGTAGAGGATCCTCTGAAGGCTACGATGGGTCGTAAGGGGATGTTGTCTTTGTGTATTTTTGGAATTCCATATAATTTTGGAATTACAGAATCCCCTGGTCTCATCTTTCTCCAGTCATCTTCGGTGATCAGACGTTTATCTCTTAGTTCCTTCAGTTCTCGCTCTACCTTCATCTGTAACTTCTTTGTAGGGTCGTGAAGAATGGTAGTGTACGTTTGGGAGTCTTGTAGGAGTGACAAGGCTTTCTGGTCGTATTCAGTCTTGTCCATCACAACCGTGGATCTGCCTTTGTCGCTTAAAAGTATCGCTACAGAATGGTCTCTTCGTAGCCCTTCTAGAGCTTTTTTCTCTCCGGTGGTCAGGATTTGGTGGTTGTGGGTGGAACTCAGAGAGCGTACAATCTTTGTTCAAGCTGCCTGTTTCACCTCCTCTGGGCCATCTATCAAGCCGATTCTTAGTTCTGCAGCAGCCAAGAACTCTGCTCGGTTTATTCCTCCTTATACATTGAAGTTGAGGCCTTTGGACAAGACCTGCTTCTCTTCAGGGGTGAGATGTCGGCTGGAGAGATTGACCACCCATCTCATACCAGTGGGTGGCCTGGAGTCTTCCAGGCGTTGCAGTTTGGAATCCAGGAGGGTCCGTTTGGTTTCGGTTTTGGCTCTGCTAAGACACTAAATCTTTTCTATTAGAGAGTCAAAGTCAGTGGGATGTAACCTAGTTTTGCAAAATTCCTTGCAAGCGATAATGTCACTGGTGAAGCAATGGATTCTACTGTGGTGGTGATTGATGGCGCATTTGAGAAGTCTGCGGCCACAAACGTCTGCTTCCTTCTTGCCTTTATTGGTGTTAACCGGTGGTCTGACTTTGGAGAATGCGGGTAAAATGTTCCTGTTGCAACACACGTAGCAGAAACGCAACTGCTCATGGTCAATATTTTTCTTGAGTTCACAGCATTTCCATTTCCTGGTTGTGCTGATAACGTCAACACCATACCGTTGTTCAATATGTGCGAAGATCTGGAGTCTGGGATCCATGTTGAAAGGAAGAAGCGTAAACATCAGACTAAAAGTAGGAACTTTAATGCCCGACGTTTTGGTCCTAGTCCTAGAACCGTCTACAGGGGTGCAAAGATATAGAGTGGTCAAAAGAGCTTGTTATACTGATATTTTATTTTATTTTATTTTATTTTATTTTATTTTATTTTATTTTATTTTATTTTATTTTATTTTATTTTATTTTATTTTATTTTATTTTATTTTATTTTATTTTATTTTATTTTATTTTATTTTATTTTATTTTATTTTGTTTTGTTTTATTTTATTTTATTTTATTCTATTTTATTTTATTTTATTTTATTCTATTTCATTCTATTTTATTTTATTTTATTTTATTTTATTTCATTTTATCTATTCATTGTAAATTATATATATATATGAGATCTTTATGTATAATTGGGTATGTACTGTATGGTGGTTCAGTCGTCCGGTACTCGTAGCGACTGGAAGAGGAGGGGGACCCGGACAGCTTCGGCAGTGCGGAATACCTCTCCCAATTCCAACCACGGACAGTATAAGAAGCTCTTTTGACCACTGTATATCTTCACACCCTTGAAGACGGTCCCAGCACTAGGACCGAAACGTCGAACATTAAACTTCCCACTTTGAGTCTGGTGTTCACGCTTCTTTCTTTCAATATATATATATGTATGTATGTATGTGTGTGTTTGTATTCATGCAAGTATGCTTTCACTTTGTGTTTTCTTGAAAATAGTTATCACTTCGTTCCTTGTGGATCGAAGAGATGGAGTCAAAAGAGCTGATGAAGGAGAGATTTAAGGGATGGTAACAGAATGGAGGCAGAGAACTTACAAGTAATAAGCACTCCCTATTAAACGTGTTTAGACATACATGTCTTTTCTTCCTAATAATGGAGAGGTTATCGAATTTCAGAGATTATTTCAAATAGGGAGAAGCATCTGCAACCTTCAACACTGTGATGTCTTATAAAGACAAATCATTCCCTAACGCTCACCCTTTCATCTAGATTCTAGAATCAAGACTCTAGAGCAAAGTTTTTCGACATGCCTCCCATGGCTCCCTAGAGGATCCTAGTTTCCTTTAGCGGCGGCAACTAACCGAAATCTAGTTGGAGTTAGTGGATGAATGACGATTAAATTTAGTGTTGGCGTGGTGTCTAAGAGACTAAGGAACAACCATGATCACGCAGAACTCTGTCATCAATTGAATAAAAGTCACCGTGGCACGGCCAGAACAAAATAACTCAAGGGCAACATGGATCATACAAGAGCAAAGCTTCACACACCATTTTCTGGAACTGGCAAGTTATCTTTCCTTTTTTTTTTTTTTTTTTTACCTCATATAGCCGTACCCTTTCTTTTGACCTAAGAACTCTACTACTTTGTCTCTGACCTCTGCCACCAGATGATACCATTCAGCTCTGGAAAGTACCTGGATCGACTTCAGAACTATTAGAGCAAATAACATACTGTTTTATGCTCAGGCTATTTCATTCGGTACAAAGAATTCCTCTGGGTAGAGGAGATTAAGCCAGCTTTAACCACGGCCTCTAACCTTGTGACGTGTTTAACAGGTTTATCTCTAGCTTATGTCAAATCTTTATGCGTTTCCAGGCTATCAATCTCTATGCTCAAACCAATCTATCTCTCCTCCCCCTCCTTTCTTCTCCTCTCCTTTCATCCTTTTTCCCCATTCAATTTGCTCAGGGAAATCCACAACTCACACTCAATCAACCTATTCCACTATCCATTTCAACTTTCATCTACCAATGAGATTCCTTCTCCCCCCCACCCCCAACCCGTCCCTCCTGTCCCCTCGACCAAACTCCTTCCCCATCCACTCCCCGCATCCACTCCTTTCTCGTGGACCCGTCAACCTCTCTCTAACTTG
>NC_134787.1:67965641-67970641 GCF_046742065.1 Oratosquilla oratoria | reverse complement strand
GATTGGGAGGAAAAATTAAACAAAAGGCCTGTAGATCAGATGTGGGAAATATTTCAAAATACGCTCACTAAGATGATTCAAACTTACATTCCTTTTAAGGACAGACGTCCCCCAAATCAGGCTCGCCCAAAGTGGCTCGACAAAGAAACTGAAAAAAGTATTGCTAAAAAGAGACAGGCTTATAAGAAATATAAGTGCTCGGGTGCATCTAATGACTATGAAAGTTATGTATCAATACAGAGAGATTTAAAAAAGACAATAAGAAAAAGAAAACGACAATACGAAATGAACATCACTGAGAAATCCAAAGAGAATCCCAAAGAATTCTATAGTTACATTAGAGATAAAAAGGTTGTTAGGAATCACATTGGTCCACTATTATCTGCTGACGGTCAACTTGAATATTCAAATGAAGGAATGTGTAATCTCTTAAACAATTATTTTAGCTCGGTATTCGTAAACGAAACACCTCAAAGTGAATTCCAAACTGAAACCTGTGAAAAGTCTGGGGTAAACTTACTCACTACGGTAAATATAACAAAAGAAACAATTAAAAGGTGTATAGACAAACTCAAAGTTAATAAAACACCAGGGCCTGACGGTTGGCATCCAAGAATCTTAAAGGAAATGAAAAATGAGATTGTTGTTCCATTAGAAATTATTTTCAAGAAATCCATCATATCCGGAGATGTCCCAAGAGAATGGAAGCTAGCTAACGTTACTCCCATATTCAAAAAAGGTGACAAAAAGAAACCAAATAACTATAGGCCTATTAGTTTGACTTCGATCGTAGGAAAAATAATGGAAACTATCATCAGAGATGCTATCGAATATCATTTAGAAAGTAACCGTTTGATAAATGATAGCCAACATGGTTTCAGACGGAAACGTTCTTGCGTGACTAACTTACTCGAATTCTACAACACAGTTGTCTCGAATTATGACAAAAGAAACAATATAGATTTAATATATCTAGACTTTGCAAAAGCTTTTGATACCGTCCCACACGAAAGACTACTTACTAAATTAGCTTTGCATGGAATAAGTGGTAGCCTATTAGGTTGGACTAGTAATTGGTTGAAAGGTCGAAAACAGAGAGTTGTTTTAAATGGAAAAACTTCTGGATGGAAAAGTGTTGCAAGTGGAGTTCCTCAGGGTTCCGTTCTTGGGCCACTTCTATTCATAGTATATATAAATGATATAGACCATGGACTAAAATCTACTGTTTCCAAATTTGCTGATGATACAAAACTGTGCGGAGTGGCAAATGATCACTCAAACCAATTAGATATTCAAGAAGATTTAGATACATTACAGCAATGGTCTGAAAAGTGGCTAATGAAATTTAACACAAGTAAATGCAAGGTAATGCACATAGGTAAAAATAACAGCAAGTACGATTACAAGTTATTTGGAAATTCGTTAACAAAAGTGGATAGTGAAAAAGATCTCGGCGTAATTATCAGTAACGACCTCAAATCATCCAAGCAGTGTATTTCAGCCTCTGAGAAAGCAAATAAGATTCTGGGATTGATTGCGCGATCTTTTGATTTCAAAAGTCCATCACTCATTAACAAGCTATATAAATCGTTAGTTCGTCCACATTTGGAATATGCTGTTTCCGTATGGTCACCGAATCTCATTAAAGACATTGACAGACTGGAAAAAGTACAACGGCGAGCCACAAAACTGATTCCAAATATCAAAAATAAATCATACGAAAATCGACTTAAGCACATGAATCTGTTTTCCCTAAAAAAGCGTAGACTCAGAGATGACTTGATACAGGTCTTTAAGATTTTAAAGGGAATTGACAACATCAAAAGTGACCAAATTTTCACATTGAATGAGAATCAGACAAGAAACAATGGTCTCAAACTGTCCGGAAATAGATTCAATTTGGAAGTAGGTAGAAACAACTTTGCCAACCGTGTAGTTAATGAATGGAATAAACTTCCTGCAGAGGTAGTGCAATGTAGTTCAGTTCGAAGCTTTAAGAATCATTTAGATAAATACCTAAGTAAGATGCTGTAATTATTATAATTTATGTTATATTATTTGTTTTTGTTTTGTTATAATTTGTCTGTCTGATTTTCATTTATTATTAGTTATATGTCAATTTATTATCATTTACTATTTACCTGTTTGTGTTATTCAACTATACCAATGCATTTATTTATGTATTTTAATTGTTATTTACATTGTTATAGTTTTAATTTATTATTAATATGATTTTTTTTTTTTTTTTTTTTTTTTGCAACCGACCTAGATATGGATCAAAAGGTCTCCTGTCGGCATGCTTTGCCTTTGTAATCCTTTGTAATATATATATATATATATATATATATATATATATACATATATATATATATATATATATACATTGTAAGTGTATTTGGGCAGGAGTTTTTCTCTAACGCATATATCATTAAAAGTGATGGCTAGTTGTGCATTGATTATTTTCTTAAAGGTATTTTCCATATACCTTATTAAAGATTTGTGTTCCTTAAAAAGGAAATTTATGACTTGGCTGTATGTAGTCATATTAGCTATATCACGATTTCCGGTTTAAGACCCTTCTTCAGGAGCTATAGCGATGTTCTTTCTTATCAGGATAAGAATTAATCCGATGAGTCTAGTTAAAATTCTAAGCTTTATACTAGAGTTTCTCACTTATTAATCACTTTGGGGGAGGTCACCTGGTATTTCGGGCAGTGACGAAATGTCACGTGCACTGGAGCGCCTCCGGGTTCGTGTTGTGGCGGAATGAGGCATGCTTGTGGTTATAGACAAAAGTCTATAATCCAAGCACCTTGGATTATAAGGTTTCAGAATATATATGGTTATAGGGGTCTATCTGCTAAAACCTAGGAAGAGTTCGTGAATAATCTCTAACCTAACCATACCCCACCTAATTTTAACCCTTAACCCTAGCCAAAATATATATATTCTTTTTTAAATTAAATATAGTTATCCAAGAACCTGAAGTGATAGGGTATCAGAATATATATGGTTATGGGGTCTATATGCAAAACAAAAGGAGGAGTTCCTGAAAAAAAAACACAGGCAGACAAATGAAAGATAGTTTTCCAAGTACCTTGAGATATAAGGTTTCAGAATATATATTGTCATAGGGGTCTATCTGCAAAAAACTAGGAGTAGTTCGTGAATAATCACTCACCTAATCATAACCCACCTAACTTTAACCCTTAACCCTAACCAAAAAAAATATATATATATATATATACATATATATATATATATATATAGTATATATATAAATATATATATATATATATATATATATATATATATATAAATATACATTGGAAATGAAATATAGTTATCCAAGTACCTGGAGGGATAGGGTATCAGAATATATATGGTTATGGGGGTCTATCTCCAAAACCCTAGGAGGAGTTCGTGAACAAACAAACAAACAAACAAACAAACAAACAAACAAACAAACAAACAAACAGACAGACAGACAGAGGCTACTACTTTATTATAGTATATATATATATATATATATATATATATATATATATATATATACATATACATACATACATATATCTACCAAAGGATTTTTCCCCCTTATAAGAGAGGTAGCCAAAAATCAAAGGCATAAAACTACTCCCACCTATTCCATCCCTACCACAGCAAGGCCGCTTCATTAAATTGACCACCCCCTCTCTCCATTCCCTCATGTAGAAAAGGAAAAGACGGAGAGAAATCCCTTCGGGCTGCGTCAAATTTTTTCTCAAACATACTCCCTCACCCATTTCACCTCATGCATCGCAACATCATCCATATACAACCATTCTCCATTCACCCCTGTCTTCTCTCCTCTTCCGTCTTTCCTCAACAGACATTCCCTTCTTCCCCAAAGCCCCTTTTACCCCATCCATCTATCTCATCCTAGGTCGCCCCCTCATGTTCACTCCTTCCAAATCTGCTTCCATTCCTCTTTTACTAGTTTTTCTTCACTTATTCTTTCCATGTGTCTAAACCATCCCAATACTCTTTCGTTCACCCTATCTCCCAACTTCCTTTCCACCCCAGTTCTCCTCCTCACCTCCTCATTTCTCACTCTACCCAGCCTAGTAACCCCTATCATACTTCTCAACCACCTCATCTCAAACACATTCAAACTCCTCCTCTCTTCCTCTCTTATGTCCCATGTTTCTGCGCCATACAGTACTGTCGGTTTAATCGCTCCTTCATACAATCTCCTCTTAGCATCCATTCCTAAATGTCTATTTCTCATTACACTTTTTGATCTACCAAAACATTTACTCTCTTCTCTCAGTCTACATTCTCCCTCCACCTGCCACACTCGCACCCAAGTATCTAAAACTATCCACTTCTTCCAGTCTCTCTCCCTTAATACTCACTTCCAGTCTACTGCCACTTCTCCCCTCGTACATCTCATCAACTTACTTTTACCCACATTTATATTCAACTTCCTTCTTTCACACAACCTCCCTAACTCCGTCTTCAACCTCCTCAATCCCTCCTCTGATCCTGCTACAAGCGCAGTATCGTCAGCAAACAACAACCGGCTCATCTCCCACTTTTCTCCATTTTCTTTAATTAACCATCTCCAATCCCTGACCCACCACCCTTGCATTTACCTCTCGCACCACCCCATCCATGTATAAATTGAACAGCCAGGGTGACATAACATATCCCTAAAAAAGCCCCACATTTACCTCAAACCTCTCACTTTCTCCATTTCTAATCCTGACACACGCTCTAATACTCTCGTGAAAACTCTTGACAGCTCCTAAAAGCTTTCCTCCTATCCCGTATATCTGCAATACCTCCCACAGTGCCTTCCTGTCTACCCTGTCATAAGCCTTTTCCAAATCCATAAAAGCCCTAAAAACACCATTATCTTTTCCTATAGCTTTCTCATATATCTGTTTTACCATAAAAATTTGATCCAAGCAACCCCTACCTGTCCTAAACCCACACTATTCCTCACTAATTACTTC
>NC_134787.1:67943141-67945641 GCF_046742065.1 Oratosquilla oratoria | reverse complement strand
TTGTGGATAGAGACAAGTAAATAATTAATTTGCTGAAAATGAAATAGAATGTTTCCCAAATCTTGTATTGAAATGAATGTAAAAATAGAATGAGAAAGCTAACGTGAGAGTGAAATATTGTGAAACCTACCGAACAAAAGAACATCAGATATTTCCTCCACCGAGCTAGGCCGACGCCGTCCTTGCGTTACTCCTAATGGCTGCATATTTCACTATTTATTTTGACCATTTTATATGTCCCCTACTTTTTGGTTTGTGTTGTTCTCGGTAGCTACGTATAGGTCCTCAATTACCTTTCTCTGTCACCTTGCTAGGCCTTTACTTAACACTTTTGCCTCTACAAGATCCCTTGCAACAAATATACGGAGGCGTACACTGGCGAGAGCCATAGAGGTCTCAAAACGAGAATATGGAAACACAAAGCAGATATGAAGATATGAGATAACATCGCCTCTCATACTCAGAGAACACATCGAAAGACATAGTCTAATTCGTGATACACAGCATGGTTTCTCCAAGGGTAAGTCATGTGTAACTAATCTTCTATCCTTTTACACTAAAGTATATAAGGCGTCAGATAACAATGATAATTACGATGTTATTTACCTTGACTTTAGCAAAGCGTTCGACAAGGTGCCACACCAGAGACTACTAGATAAAATCAAAGTCCATGGCATAGGAGGAAAAGTGTTTGAAAGGATTAGAGCTTGAATTGAAAACAGAAAACAGCGGGTCACCATATATGGAGTAAAATCCAGATGGGGAATGTTACTAGTGGGGTCCCCCAGGGCTCGGTTCAGGGTCCCTTATTGTTCATTATGTACATAAAAGACTTAGACAATGGGATAAATAGTGATGTTAGTAAGTTTGCGGACGACACTAAAATAGGACGCCAAATTAGGTAAGGAGACGACGCAGAGATTCTGCAGGATGATCTTAACAAATTGTTCCCATGGTCGGTGAAATGGCAAATGAACTTCAATATCTCTAAGTGTAGCGTGTTAACCGTAGGGCTTCACAACCCCAAAAATAGATACAGCTTAGATAACACGCTTTTAGAGAAAACTGAGTGCAAGAGAGACTTGGGAGCTCTAGTGAGTCCGGACCTTAAAACCATGAAACAGTGCATTAGCGCCATGAATAAAGTTAACAGAGCATTAGGTTTCATTACTAGGACGGTAACGAATAGAAGTGCAGAGGTGATTATCAAACTCTATCTAGCGATAGTTAGACCCATCCTTGACTATGCGGTACAGTTTTGGTCTCCGTCCTACAGAATGGACATCAATTCACTAGAATCAGTACAGAGAAGAATGACCAAAATGATACATGAACACAGAAATTTGTCTTACGAAGAGAGGCGTAGGCACCTTAACTTGTACTCTCTGGAAAGACGCAGAGTGCGGGGTGATCTAATAGTGATGTTCAAGTGGATTAAAGGCTTTAACAAGGGTGATGCAAACAAGGTAATCATACTAAAACAACAGGGCAGGACTCGCAATAATGGATTTAAACTGGACAAATTTAAATTTAAGAAGGAAATAGGCAAGAATTGGTTTACTAATAGAGAGGTCGACGAATGGAATAAACTTAGTAACCATGTAGTAAGCGCTGAAACTATCAGTTGTTTTAAGAAACGATTAGACAACTTTATGGAAGGGGATGACAGGTGTTGATGAATACGGAGCTGCCTAGTGTAGGCCTTATGGTCTCTTGCAGTCTCCTTCATTCTTATGTTCTTATATGCGCTGGTGGGGCTTCCTTCTTTTTCATGTACACACACACATACACACACACACACACGCACACACACACACACACACACACACACACACACACACACACACACACACACACACACACACACACACACACACACACACACACACACACACACACACACACACACACACACACATACACACACACACACACACACACACACGCACACACACACACACACACACACACACACACACACACACACACACACACACACACACACACACACACACACACACACACACACACACACACACACACACACACACACACACACACACACACACACACACACACACACACACACACACACACACACACACACACATATATATATATATATATATATATATATATATAACTACAAAGTAATGTCGTAACACATTCGCAAATTTCAACAAGAACCTACTGTGTTGGATAAGAAGAAATGAAGTAGATGATATTCATATATTTCGATCATGGACTTTGATCCTCTTCAGTGGAATACAGAGTAAAGGAGCAAAAGGTGTGTCTTATATACAGAGAAAAAGAAGAAACATGGGCAGGCTCAAGTGGCGTCTGATGCTTTGCGGGGCAAATCACCCGCCTTCACCAAAGATGGTAATAATTTATTGACTGCCCAGGTAGTAATATTTCAAATGGACAATGGTCACCAGACTGTATTACTACCTGGGCAGTCAATAAATATGTATGTATGTATGTATGTATGTATGTATGT
>NC_134787.1:67935641-67938141 GCF_046742065.1 Oratosquilla oratoria | reverse complement strand
TCGATTGCCTCTTTCTCCGATATTGGAGGGATTACTACCATGGAC
Source organism: Oratosquilla oratoria (assembly GCF_046742065.1). Lineage (NCBI taxonomy): Eukaryota > Metazoa > Arthropoda > Malacostraca > Stomatopoda > Squillidae > Oratosquilla > Oratosquilla oratoria. The sequence continues at coordinate 67,938,096 of NC_134787.1, read as the reverse complement.
TGATCAGGTTCTTCTTCTGCTATCGCTGCGTCGTCCGAGTGTTCGGTCACCACCCTTGATTGCTGTTCGGGCTCTGCTGGCACATCTTGGGCAAAGAATAACTCTTTATATACTACGTTGGTAGGCAGTCTTCGACATTCACTGTCTTTAACCTTCTTCCACCCAGTATAGTAGTATAGTGAATCCCAACTCGTAACACGGGAACACGCAACGTACACGGAAGTACTGTAAAAGTGCGAAGCACTTGGTGCCATCTAGCAAAAGTCCACATTTTTCAAATGTTTGCCCTTGCGACTTGTTAATTGTCATGGCAAAACTCAACTTGACAGGGAACTGCTTGCGCTTGAAGGGGATACTTGAATCCGTGGACTCGAGTGATATCCTGGAGATCACGGTCTGTTCTCCTGAATACGTTCCCCCTAGAATCTTGCCAACGATAGTGTCCTTTTCAAAGTTGGTGACCATCAATCGCGTACCATTACACAAATTGGGAGGAGTAATGTTTCTCATAACCATTACCACGCAACCAACCTTAACCCGCAATTTATGCAAAGGGATAGAAGGGGTGTCTATGGCATTTAAAACAGAGGTCTGTATATCCGAACCTATTTCAATCGGAGTATCAACACTTAGGAATGTTTTCTCCCTTCCTTCAAACATGTCATACACAATGTCGTTGGTTGCGTCTACGTTGTTATTTGTAGGGCTTACTATCACCCTACTTTCCAAAAAACGTTCGTTAAGAACATCCCCGTAAACTTGACCAATTAATTCTTCCCGACTCCGAGTCATTATTCCGAATTTTTTTGGTAGTTTAGTAGGGCCACTATGTCCCTGCCCCAACAACAATAAGGATCGTGCAAATTTCTTGTTTTCTTGGTCTGTAGTTTTCAGCCTCACATTTTCGGTAAGTTCGATTTTGATAAGGTCTTCCCAAAAGCCACTTGACTTGATGCAATACCCAAGTTCGCCATCCTTTCCACCACCTCGAATGACAGGTAAGATTTGCCTGAAGTCCTCAGCACACACAAACACTATTCCTCCCATGAAAGCGTCGTTACCGGTTATGTCTCTCAAAGTGATATCCAATGCCTCCAAAGTGTTCTTGTTTGCCAAAACAACTTCATCCCAGACTATCAATGATGTCATATTCATAAGCTGTGCTAAATCGGTATTCTTCTTGATGCCACATGTTCTCACTTCATTGTATTCCATTAGGGGTATCTTGAACATGTTATGAGCTGTTCTACCACCGTGTAAAATAGTAGCAGCAATCTCAGAAGAAGCTACAGCCGAAGCTATCTTCCCCATGGAACGGAGAGTCCAATAAAGTGTTAAGCACAAATGACTTACCTGGAGCATTCAAAAACACCCTATTATTCATGCTCTTATTAGCGTTCTTTATCCTTAACATTATGAACTGTCCGTGTAACACGAAAGCCGGATGAGAAAGTCTCCAAACAAACAGCAAACCGTAGAAAAAGAGAACAAAAGGGGAAGAAGACGGAAGAACACTTGATGGATATATATATATATATATATATATATATATATATATATATATATATATATATATATACAGTATATGTATATATATATTCATAATATATACATATATATTTTTTTCTAGTAGCCAAGTAGTATATTCTTTTGTATACACCCGAGGTTAAAGGCTAAAGAGGATTCACTTTTGATTATGTTATTAAGTGTAGTTTCTGTACAGCGCATGGTCTTCTTGTCTTCATCGTTGACGTTTCTCAGTATATCTCTGGTTCTGGCCGACATTTCGGAACTTCCTAGTTCCACCGTCTGAGCGATGTGATGAGTAGGGTCTGTGGTGGACTTATACATATGTCGTGTGGGGATAATTGGGGTTTCTACATGGACGGGTCTCCTCTGATTGGCTCTCATGGGCCAATTTGAATAAAGAGTTGTATGTGTGTGTGGGGGGGGGGTTGCTTGAGGGAACTCTCCCAGTGTACGAGGCGTTAGATTTGCTTAGGTTCATTTGTTTTAGAGAAGACAAAGACTGTAGAATCTTGACCGTGACGTTCATTCTTGTTTGGTTGGCTTGTATGTAGATGGCTTTCAGAAACACTATCCGAGAGGGATCTCATTCCTTGTCAGTGATTGGTGTATTCGTGTATAAATCTTTTATTCTTAAAATTTGGATGTGTGAGTTGGTGTAGTGTGACTTAATGGATCCGTTGGATAGATGGCATGTTAAGCGTTGTGTTAGTTTTGATGTTGTCATTCCAGTGTGTGAGATCCACACTCCTCATTGCTGCACTTCTATTGGTAGACAACGTGGTCTTCCTGTAATGGTGTTTTGGTGATATTGGGTTTGTTGTGTATCATAAGTTGTGTTGTTTTCCTGGTTTTGTAGTCTATGACGGATTGGATATGTTTTTGTTGATGATTTTTTCATCTGTCTTGTGATCTGTAGGCATGTGGT
>NC_134787.1:67922996-67932641 GCF_046742065.1 Oratosquilla oratoria | reverse complement strand
ACCTCGCTTCGCTCGCGGAGGGGCTACGCCCCACCTTCAAACAAAGGCTATAATATAAAATAAGCAACTGTAAATTATTCACCTCTTTTATTTTCGTCATTTTTGTTTTTTAGAAAAATATTTTTATTTAGACTTACGCCCAAGATCCGCTCGAGTCCCAAAGATCCGCTCGAGCCCTCAAGATCCGCTCGAGTCCCAAAGATCTACTCAAGTCCTCTAGATCCGCTCGAGTCCCAAAGATCCGCTCGAGTCCTCTAGATCCACTCGAGTCTCAAAGATCCGCTCGAGTCCTCTAGATCCGAAGGAGAAGAAGAAGAAGAAGAAGAAGAAGAAGAAGAAGAAGAAGAAGAAGAAGAAGAAGAAGAAGAAGAAGAAGAAGAAGAAGAAGAAGAAGAAGAAGACGAAGAAGAAGAAGAAGAAGAAGAACGCGAAGAAGAAGAAGAACGCGAAGAAGAAGAAGAAGAAGAAGAAGAAGAACGCGAAGAAGAAAAAGAACGCGAAGAAGAACGCGAAGAAGAAGAAGAACGCGAAGAAGAAGAAGAACGCGAAGAAGAAGAACGCGAAGAAGAACGCGAAGAAGAAGAAGAACGCGAAGAAGAACGCGAAGAAGAAGAAGAACGCGAAGAAGAAGAAGAAGAAGAAGAAGAAGAAGAAGAAGAAGAAGAAGAAGAAGAAGAATACCACCTGACCCCGACTTCTTCTTCTTCTTCTTCTTCTTCCTATTGGACAACCTTACACCCACCCGATGTCCCCAAAATACCACGGATTGAAAAACGGGAAAAACTGGAAAGACTTTATTTTTTAAGTTACGCCCAAGATCCGCTCGAGTCCCAAAGATCCGCTCGAGTCCCAAAGATCTACCCAATTCTCCTCTAGATCCGCCTCCAAGTCCCAAACGATCCGCTCGTAGTCCTCTAGATCCACCTCGAGTCTCAAAGATCCGCTCGATCTCCTCTAGATCCGAAGGAGAAAAGAAAAGAAGAAGAAGAAGAAGAAGAAGACACACGAAGAAGAAGAAGAAGAACAGAAGAAGAAGAAGACGAAGAAGAAGAAGAAGAAAGTAAAGAAGAAATCGAAGAAGAAGAAAACGCGACACGAAGAAGAAGAAGAAAGACGAACGCGAAGTACGACAGGAAGAACGCGAAGAAGAAGAAGAACGCGAAGAAGAGGAGCGAAGAATAAGAACGCGAAGACAAAAAAGAACGCGACGAAGACGCGAAGAAAACGCGAAGAAGAAGAAGAAGAACGCGAAGAAGAAGAACGCGAAGTAAGAAGAAGAACGACAGAAGTAGAACGTCGAAGAAGAACGCGAAGAAGAAGAAGAAGAAGAGAAGAAGACAGAAGAAGAAGAAGAAGAAGAAGTGAAGAAGAAGAAGAAGAAAGAAGAAAAAGAGTAAGAATACCAACCTGACCCCAACTTCATCTTCTTCTTCTTCTTCCTATTGAACAACCTTACACCCACTCGATGTCCCCAAAAATACCAAGGATTGAAAAACTGGAAAAACTGGAAAGACTTTTATTTTTTAAGTTCATGATATATATATATACATATATATCAATATACGTATATATATATGTATATATATATACTGTATAATATAAAATATATATATAATATATATAATATATATATATATATGTATATATATAAATATACGCTTACCCGGCGTGGTCTTCGTCCACTTGGTGATTCCATAATCTGAGAGCTTCGAACGAGTGACCTCGCCATGTGTCTTTCTGTCCTGAGCCAAACCTCCTTCCCTTCTCTTGGTTCTATTCTACATATCTGCCACATCTTCTTCAACGCATCGCCTCCAGTCTTTTCTAACGAACAAGTGGGGTCGTCTTCCACGCACATCCACTATTGACACTTTCTTTGGCCATCTATCGTCTTGGCTACCACCATTGTTGACAATGTCCTTCCCATTTCTAATCTTTTTAATCTTATTACATTTTTTAATATGGGGTTTGTATTGTTTGTTCTCGAATTTCCCTTTGTGTCTTGTCCTCTATCTTTGCATTTGGTTGTCATTACACGGTGCTAAAATTCTCCGTAAAATCTTATATTCATAGAACTTCAAACTTCTCCATCAGCCTTTTGCAAGGCCCAGTTTCGTCAGCCGTGTTATATATATATACATATATATAAATATATTCGCCAGCCATATATAGTATAAATACTATATATAATAATATATATATATATATAATATATCGCAGGCCATGTTATATATATACATATATATATATTACAAACATACATACATATGTATATATATTTAATACAGCATGATAATAAAGCACTACAATAAAACAAATCATTACAGGACAATGCTATTCATTACAACAAATCATGGCAGTACTATACGGGTTATGGTAAACCATAATAGGTATGTAATATATAATACAATGGGATACAACATATTGATACAATATACAATACCATACAGTAAGTCTACAGTACGAACGCAGAAATTATACAATAGATTGCAATATCTCAAATATCGCACAATTTCACTGCCTTCAGTTGAGTAAAATCGGTTAACGCCAAGTGTACACAAAATACCGAAATATTACAATCCAGTGTACTTTAAAACAAATACAATAGAATACAATGCAAAATAATATATTTCACAATATAGCACAGACAAAATCGTTTAAAATACATGCCTCAAATAATCTATAAAATTACAGTGTACTATAAGCAGAAATACAATAGACTGCTGTACAAAATACTAAATGGCTCAATTAGCACAGGAATCAGTGTGGAATACAAAACATTAAAATGAAAGCCTGTGCAATCCTGCATGCCTTGGCATTGGTGACGCAGGTTTTTTAGATTTGCTGTCTTCTTTCAGAGTCTCCTTTTTTATTCCTTTAATATATTTTTCCATAGAAAATGAAAGGCTGCCGATTGCGTCGGATTGTGATGTAAGGTCCTGGGAAGCTAGGTTTTTCCAACAAATAAGTGTCAGTACCTTCTTGGGGTATTGAGAAATTAAGAGATATGGTGACCTACAAAAACTGATTTTAACAGTGGTCCTAAAAATGAAAAAAAAAAAAATATATACTCACAGACACGCACAAACACACGCCACACAAACATTCACGCACACACACACACACACAACACACACACACACACACCACCAACACACACACACACCCAACACACACACACACACACACACACACCAAACACACACTCACACACACACACACTACACACACACACACACACACACACACACACACAACACACACAACACAACACACATACACACACACACACACCAACACACACACACAACACACACACACACACACACGTGCAATGTAAGGAGAGTTCGATCTTTTTAATGACTCTGCACTTTATTTGATTTTTATTTATTCCTTTACTATTGTTTGTGTTTTGATTTTTATTAAAAACATGTTTGTTTTATCATTTATCATTAGATATTGATCTATTTATTGTGTTTTCTACATTCAATTTGCTTATCTGTTTAGTTGATTAATGATAACAATTAACAATAATAGTGTATGATAATAATAATGAATAATAATTAATAATAATATAATGATAATAAATATTAATAATAATGATAATAAGAATAATAATAATAATAATAAAGAATAATAATAATAAGAAAAATAATAATAATAATAAACAAATAATAATAATAATAATAATTAATCATAATAATAACAATAATTATATATGTAATAATAATATATAATATAATGAAATCAATACTTACATTACATACATATACCAAAGGCTTTTTTCCCCCTACATGGGGATAACCAAAAAGAAAAATGGCATAGAAACCACTCTCACCCATTCCATTTCCTATAAATTCCTCTCCCCTCCACCCTCATCCCTACCTCTTATCTTACACCCACCTAGATGACGGGTCATCCCTGCATCCTGTCCACTGCCCTGGGTCAGAAGCAGTGTCGCACGACACAGCACATCCAAAGCAAGGTCCGCTTCATAAATTCGGCGACCCCCCCTCAACCGTCCCCTCATGCAGAAAAGGAGAAGACGGGGAAAAATCCCTTCGGGCTGCCGTCATTTTTTTTTCTCATACATTAACCTCCTCAACCCATCCATCCCACCCACTCCCCCTCATGCATCACAGCATCACCTATACACAACCCCTCTCCCTTCACCCCTATCTTTTTGTCCTCTCCCGTCCTTCCTCAACAGACATCCTCATTTCTAATGCCCCTTTCATCCCATCCATCTATTCTAATCCTAGGACTCCCCTTCGACATTTTCCTTTCTTCCACCTCTACCTTCCACACTTCTTTTTTACTAAGCTTTCTTCACTCATTCTTGTCCATGTGTCGCCAAACCATTCCTAATATCCTCGCTCATCAACCCTATCTCCCAGTTACCTTATCCAGACCTGTTCTCCTCCTCACCTCCTCATTTCCCACACTATCTAGCCTAGTAACCCTTATCATACGTATCAGTCCATATCATCTCAAAAACATCCCAAACTCCTTCCTCTCTTCCTCTCGTATGTTCCTTGTTTTCTGCCTCGTACAATGCTCTGTTGGAACAATCACTCCTCCATAATAACCTCCTAATAGGATAACATTCCCAGATGTCTATTTCCTCATTACACCTATTCAATCCACCAAGGCATTTACTCGCTTCTCTCAATCTACATACCTACCTCCACCCCCCCCCGCACTCCACCCCTTTCCTGCCACACTTCGCACCCAAGTATCTAAAACTATCCACTTCCTCCAGTCCTTTTTCACCCTTAATACTCACTTTCCAGCCTGCTGTCCATTCTCTCCCCTTGTTCATCTCCATCACCTTACATTGACCACATTTATCATCAGCTTCTTTCTTTCACACACCTTCTCAAACTCTGTCACTAACTTTCCTTAATCCCTCCTCTTGATTCTGCTACAAGCGCACTGGGCGTCAGCAAACAACAACTGCCTCACCTTCCACTTCACTCCATTTTCTTTAATCATCTCCAACCCCTGACCCACAACCCTTGCAATTCATCTCTCGCACCACCACCATCCAATGTAAAGATTGAACAGGCCAGGGCGACATAACACATCTCTGACGAAGTCCCATCTTTACCTCAAACCAATCACTCTCATCCATTATTATTCCTAACACAAACTCTACTACTCTCGTGAAAACTCTTACCTGTTCAAAACAGCTTTCCCCTCCTATCCTATAACTCTGCAGAGACCTCCCACGGTGCCTGTTCTGTCTATCCTGTCCTAAGCCCTTTTTCCAGATCCATAAAAAGCCCAAAAAACATCTCAACCTTTTCTTATAGCTTTCTCACATATCTGTCTTACCACAAAGATCTGATCTACAAAACCTCTACCTTTTCCTAAATCCACACTGTTTCCTCACCAATTACTCCCTCTGTTTCTCTTCTAATCCTCTCAATCAAGACCTTCCCATAAACCTTCCCAACTACATCTCAACAGAGCAGATCCCTCTGAAACTATACGATACTACACTCACACTTGTCCCCTTTTTCCTTGTAAAGAGGAACTATTACAGGCACCTCCTCTAGTCCTCCGTCACTCTACCTTTTTTTAAACAAACATTAACCAACCTCACCCCCAGTTCACCATCACTGTACCTCCTTTCTTCAGACATTCTGCATGGCAACCATCCAGACCAGGAGCCTTACCTGCTCTCCCATGAATCTTAACAGCTGCTTTCACTTCATCCTTCCCTATTGCCCCTCCATTTTCCTCACTCATCACTCTCATATTCATTATTCGCTTGCCACTGCAACTATCTTTCCCTCCCTATCCTCCTCCATATTTAGCAAACTCCCTAAAATACTCTGCCCACCTTACTCCCACTGCTTCCTCTGCCATTTTCATCACTCGATCTTCAACATTTTATTTATAACCTTTTCTTCTCTACTTGATTTGCCTCCTTTTTCTCTTTTAACTTCCTTCCAACACATCTTTTTATTGCTTTCAAAATTTTCTGTCATACTCTTACCCCTTTTCACATCTGCTCTCCTCTTTGCTTCCTTTATCTTCATGCTTAGCTTCCCTTTTCTTTAACTTTGTACCTCTCATCCGATTCCCCTCGACCTATTTTGTAGCCAATCTATGAATGCCTGCTTCTTTTCTTCTAACTTCACACATTTTCTTTTGCTCCCTCATCCCACCACTCACTACCCCTTCCTTCTTTTTCCTCCCGCCCGTCCTTGTTCCACACACCCCATCTTTGCACATACCCTTATGACTCCCTCCTTTAACCATTCCCCATTCCTCCCCCACTCCTAGTTCTACTCCTATTTTTTTACTCCCTCCCACTCCTCTTTCAGTTTCTTCTTAAATTCGACATCTCCTTTTTTCTCTCATTTAAGCACTTCACATCTAGTAGTACCTCCGTCCCACCTTCTGCCCTTTTCCTCTTTCTCCACCTAGTCTCCAACTTATGTTACCTTCCACCAGAAAATGATCTGATATTCCCCCACTCACTCCCCTTAGAACATGTACATCCTTATAACTTCTTCCTACCATACTCCTGATCACCACTATATAGTCCATTCACGCTCTACTATGACACCAATCCACCCACCACCCTCTCCCATGTTTACTTACGGCTTGACTTTCTTCTTAAACACTGTATTTGCTATCAACTCTAACGCTCCTTCAAGACACATCTCCACCATCATTTCTCCACTACAATTTTTTATACCTGGAACTCCATAGTTCCCAATCACTCCTTCTATTGGTTCATTTCATACCTTAGCATTAAGGTCTCCCAACACAACTACATTGACATTTCTCCCTAATCCCTCTATGCACTCATTTTATATCTACCCAATAAAGCCACCCTTTCCTCTAACGCTCTTCTCACTACCAGGTCAATAACGCACTTACAAAAAAAACAAAATATATATATATAGTACATATATATATATATACATATAATATCGTATATATGTATATATATGTATATATATCTGCATATTCTATATATGAATATATATTAATATTATTAAACATGATATTGTTATATAAATATGTATATATAATATACCTTATATAATATACATATGATATATATATTATCATATATATACAAATAATATAACATATATATAGATAGATATATTTATATATATACATATATCTTTACATATGTTTATCGTATAATATATTATAAATATAATATGTATTATGTATATATATACATACAAACAACTCTGCACAAACATAAATGCTTATATATATATATATATATATATATATATTGATATATATAAATATCTTTTATATATCTTTATATATATATATATATTTTAGATCATACATTGTAAGAAAAAATCTGTTTTTTATTCATATCACTTATTTATTTATTCTTATATAATCACCCGGGAATGTAGCCGATTACATATCCAAAATAATTACCGTATCATGGTTGATTTTTTTTTATCAGTTTAATTTCTTTGATCCCCATTCGTCAATTGGACGTTTTGAATACTCAGCATTTTCTTCAAAGCTTAGAGTTGGCTCGGCGGGCTAAGCTTGTTGTTGTTGTTATTGTTGTTGTTGTTCTTGTTGCTGTTGCTGCTGCTGTTGTTGTTGTCTTTGTAGCTGTTACTGTTGGTGGATATGCTGATGTTGCTTTTTTGTTACTATTATTATTGCTGTTGTTGTTTCTATTTCTGCTATTGTTGCTGTATTTGTTATTGTTGTTATTGTCCTTGCTCTTTTAACTGTTGGTGGTATTGGTTATGGGGCTATTGCTCTTTTTCTGTTGCTGTTGTTGTTGTTGTTGCTGCTGCTATTGTTGTTGTTGTTGTTGCTGCTGCTGCTAGCCATTGTTGTTGTTGTTGTTGATTATGTTGTTCCTTGTTCTATTGCCAATTTTTGTATTTGTTGTTGGTAGTGGTGAGGGTGATGATGGTTTGACCTTGTTGCTGTTGATTTTATTGTGTTTTATTGCTGTTGTTATTGTTCAAAGGACAAGGGCCAAACACCCCATTTGGTGGTCTCGCAAAGTGGGGAGTGAGATTGCCTGTTTTCAAAACCCGTCAACTCCATCTGATGGACAGATAAAAAAAAAAAAAAAAAAAAAAAAGAGTTGGATAAAAATGTAATTATCTGTCATGATTAGTCATGTATCCTTTTATTTGATTCTCCCAACCGTGCGTCAACCTCATATTCTCTAGAAGGACGTCAGAAAGAATCCTCTCCTGGCCACCAACCTCACCATACCCTAGGGGTGCAGCGCGAGGTGGATGGCATTTGCTTTCAGAAGGAGGCCTCAGAACCTCAGGCTGCCGTGGCCCGTGGGGACGCGGGATTCCGTTGTTGTTGTTCGTGGTTCCAGCGAGTCTGCATACCATATGACACGATGATGACGTCAATTAATCATCTGTTGTAGGATATTGCTGTGACTTAAGCTCTCATGGGAGGAGGAGGAGGTGGAGGTGAAGAAGGAGGAGGAAGAAGAAGAGAAGGAGCAGGAGGAGGAGGAGTCCTGATGTTATCAGAACTACTCTCTCTCTCTCTCTCTCTCTCTCTCTCTCTCTCTCTCTCTCTCTCTTTCTCTCTCTCTCTGTGTTTGTGTGTTTGTGCTTGTATGTGTGTGTGTGCGTGCGTGTGTGTGTGAGTGTGTGTGTGTGTGTGTGTGTGTGTGTGTGTGTGTGTGTGTGTGTGTGTGTGTGTGTGTGTTGTGTGTGTGTGTGCGTCTGTGTGCGTGTGTGTGTGTGTGTGTGGTTGTGTTCTTGTGTGGTTGTGTGTGTGTGTGTGTGTGTGTGTGTGTGTGTGTGTGTTTGTGTGTGTGTGTGTGTGTGTGTGTGTGTGTGTGTGTGTGTGTGTGTGTGTGTGTGTGTGTGTGTGCGTGCGTGCGTGAGTATTCTTTCCCTTCTATTACTCCCTTCTCTCTTCAAAAGCCTTGTGTGTACTGCCGCTCCAAAGAAATATTCTTGTGTTTACTACTGTTTAAAAATCACCCTCCCTCCCTCTCTTACCTCCTCTCTTTCAGTTCCTCTCCCTCTTTTCCCCTTTCCTCTCTCTCCGTTCCCCTCTCTCTCCGTTCCCCTCTTTACTTCCCTTTCTCTTCTTCCAACTCTCCTTCCCTCTCCCTCCTCCAATCCTTCCCTCCCTCTCCCTCCTCCCCTCAGGCCACACTTGTCCCTACTCTCCTCTTCCCACACACCACTCTCCTAAACTACTAAAATTCTCTCCCCTTAGTCACTCCCCTCTGTCCATTTCTCTTCCCTGTACTTTCCCCTCTCTATACTCCCCTCTCTCTTCTCTCTTTTCAGCTCATCTTTCCTCTTTTTTCCTCTCTCCCCTCTCCCATCTCTCCTATTCAATATCCCCTTTCGGATCTCCCTCTCCTCCCCCTCTCTTTCGCTTTCCCTCTCTCTTCTTCTATTTCCTCCCCACTTTCCCCTCTTTACTCTCTTCCCTACCATCTCTCATTGTGCTACACTCTCCTTTCCACTCTCTCTCTCGTTTTTCTCCTCTCTTTCCCTGCCCTTCTCCTCTCTTCCCTCACCTCTCTACCCTCTCCACTTTTCTCTCTACTCTCACCCCTTTCTTTCTCCACTCTTTCTATTCCCCCCTTCTCCTTCACCCGTTTCCTCTCTCTCCTTCCCTCTCTACCTCTCATCT
>NC_134787.1:67915496-67917996 GCF_046742065.1 Oratosquilla oratoria | reverse complement strand
AAATCAAACTTCAGAGCCGAGAGAAATAAACTAGTTTTAAAAAGAAAAGTAAGCCTTGCAAAGGTTAAGGATAATAATAAGAAATTTCAGTTAGAAATTGAAAATAGATTCGAAGCTCTAAGAACTAACGAGGGCAGCGTGGAAGATATCAATTTGAATTTAGTGAATATCATTAAGGAATCAGCAGAGAAAGTAGGAAGTACAAAAAACATTAGAGCAAACAAATACTCCAAAGCTACAAATGACCAAATTAAAAGAAGAAGGAACATGCAGATTAAAAGCAGGAGAGACGAAATAGAGAGAGTAGAACTAAACAAGCTCATCAGCAAAAGGCAGAGATTAGAGAAAAGAAAGAGAAACATGGGTGAAATAGAAGAAACTATTCGGAAAGGTAAAAGTATCAAAGTGACCGAACGTAGGTATGCTTTAGGAAGACAGCAAATGATATGTTTGAAAGATATATATGTGTATATATATAATATATATATATATATATAATATATATATATATATATATATATTCATTGTGTTAATGGGCAGGTGGTTTTCCTCACGCATACTTTATTAAAGTGAATGGCAAGCTTGTTATGATAGAGCTTCTTGTCGTATTTTTTTCTTTCTTAGAGTAATCTTGATTTCTATAAGCAGTAACCTTAATATATCTCCGTATATCATGCTGTGGCATAGCAAACATAAGTTGAAAAAAAAAAACAGAACACGTTTTCACACCTCTTTTTGCTTTTTCTGTGGCAGGTAAGAATCTAACGGCTGGGCTGGTGTGTGTGGATTATATATGGTAAAGGCTGTTGGATTTTGTCTAGTCTTCGATGTGGGATTTTGTCTAGTCGTCGATCTGGGATTTTGTCTGGACGTCATTGGTTGGCGTCGCCGGAGCTCCATGTCGTCCTGTAGATTGGAGGGTGGCCTGTATCTGTGTTCTTTGTCTCGTTTTCATTGGGGGAATGATCTTTTCACACTTGGTAGGATTTTTAAGTCCTCGAGTTGAGTATTCATTCCCGGAGATAGATCCTTAATGTACAAAGCATCTAATGTGGGTAATAGTCGTGGGTCTTTGTTGTAATCTATAATCTCCGTATTCTGTGTTAGGTCTTCTCTTCTTAACTTTGCTTGATGGACTTCGCTATGATGATTTTTAAGTGCTCCTTAGTTTAGGTGGTATGACAGACGACGCGAGAGCTTCATGGTGGTCATGCCGATATAGGTAGTAGGATGGGTCGCACAGTCTTCATGTTTGCATGTGTACCTATATACAACATGAGATTTTTGAAGCTCATCGACGATCTGCTTGGTGTTGTTCCTTAGTTTTTTTTTTTTTTTTTTTTTTTGTAGTAAATAATTAAATTAATTTTGGAGCTGGATTCAGTGGGCTTGATGTTTCTCTTTATTATTTGTTGCATCACACCCTCATCCTCCTTGTATGCAGTGGAGAAGAAAGATTTGTAGTATATGTTGATAACGTTCTGCGCTGGATTGTCTGCTACATTTGCTGGTTTAACATCCTCCTATCATTTTTCCGTTATTTTCTTGGTTACTTTTTCAATGTATCTATTGCTAAAACCGTTGTTAATTAGGACCTGTAATGCTCTTTCTAACTCTAGGTGCACACTTTTCCAGCTACTACAATGGCTAAGATATCTTCGTACATATGCACAAATTGTTGAGATCTTATACCTTTGGGGGCATTCACTCAGTCCGTTTAGGTAACGTCCGGAGTAACTAGCTTTAGTGTAAACTGAAGCATGAAAAGATCCTTCTTCCTGTTTCACTAGGACATCAAGGAAAAGGAGAGATACATTTTTACTGTTTTCGATGGTAAAGTTGAGACCTGAGGCTTCTACGAGTTGCTGTTGTAGGGCTACGATTTGGTCGTTATTTTCCGCTTTTACAAAAATATTATCTATGTATCGACAGTATATTTGCGGTTTCTGTAATTCACCGAAGACCTCTTCTTCGATACTACCCATGAAGAAGTTAGCAAAGAGAACTCCCAAAGGGGATCCCATTACAACTCCATCTATCTGGCAGTATTTGGCACCTCTCGGGCAGATGAATGAGGCTTCTTTAGTGTAAATTTCTAATAGTTTCTTCATCAATTTTTCGGGGATGTCGCATTTGGGGTAGTTGTTGTTGTGGTAGACTCTATTGATTATATATTGTATCGCACGATCTACTGGAATATTAGTGTAGAGGCTTTCTGCATCTAACGAAGCAATTACACCTCTAGAGTTGTGGTTGGTCAGGATATCCAAGAAGTCGGTAGGGGACCTGACACAGTAGGATGATGGCACATACGGGGTAAGGATTTCTCCTAGCTTCTTCGCTATTTGGTAAGTCGCCGTAGGGATTTGAGATATAATTGGTCTTAGCTTGTTTCCAGGCTTATGGGTTTTAATTTTTCCATAGGAGTACCCAAGGCCATAATCCCCAGACAATTGAGGAAGTTTAGTACGGCCTGTGGTAGCATTGGCAGTATCTATAA
>NC_134787.1:67902996-67910496 GCF_046742065.1 Oratosquilla oratoria | reverse complement strand
TCTTGGATTATTGGCTACATAAAACGTATTCTGTCATAATGTCTGTTGAACTCACTTGTACCCATGTTCTGCTCTGGATATCTTATTCTCGTTGCCATCACCCTTGTATAATTGACAGTGATATACAAAATCTTGTTCTTTGCTTATTTTTCTATACAAAAATCATCTATTACATCCTTCAACCCAATAACTAAATAATCCGGACATTCTTTATCTCATCTATCATGTTTCCTTATACTCTATACTCTTTAAAAATCTTATCCAAATAACCCCATATCCTTATATTTTATTCACTTCTCCACTATAACTTCACATAATTCATCAGCTATCTTGTCTTTATTTTTTATTTTTTTTCTTCATTATATCAATGGTATCCCAAAGATTGTCTCTTGTATGTTGTGTAGAGAAGATAGTTTTCCAATTTATGTGTTGTGTGTTGTATGGAACGGAATAAGATATCCACTTTTGGTCACGTGAGGTTCAAAGACATTATGCTGTGTTTTATCAGCCATAATCAAGAAACTCATCATCCTTGGCTATTACAGCATTCTTGTTGTGTAATGATGATTGTGTGGATTTCTAGCATTATTTGCTAACTCCTTAAATCTCTTTTTGACACTCTTGGCCCCATCTCCTGGACGAATTGACCCCATGGATAAGCGCTGGTTATCGTCAAAGAAATAAAATCTTTAAACTGTCGCCATATTTTTTTTAATTTCATTTCTGTGTTTCTCCGTATGTTAGTTAGGAGCTAGTTGCATTGTAAATGACAGTTGTTCTATCAGGTTAAATTTAGATTTTGTTAAATGTGATGCGTTGTCTAATCAATACAATTTTTTAGCAAACATGAACATTTTTTGTTTATATGGAAACCAAGAACATTAATATTTTACAATATAATTAATTCCCCAAAGATCTCGTAATAAGAACAAAGTGAAAAAAAAAGCGGTTCGGGAAAATCGTTGAAAAGATTATTTATGTAGGAACAATGTCCTTTGCCCTGTGAATTCACAATGCCTTCTTGTGTCACTTGTCTTCACGAGATTATTGAAGTTTGAAATAGCGACAGAAAATTTTCCCACATCAGAATAAATTATTCTGGTAAAAAATGAGAAGAATTATAACGCAAAACAAATCACTAAAATGGCAGGGACAGAATTTCATAATATAGAAAAAAATTACAAGACCCGATTCAAAATGCAAATGGAATTCGAGAATAAACTAAGATAGCAATCAGTAAACTCAAAGAAATAAAAATGAGCATCGAAAAGAGGTTACAAAGAGATTCTCGTAAGAAGTAATATCATGGAGAAGATCCTGTAATCTCTTTAGGTAAAGAAGACTGTTGGATAATAAAAAAAAACTATTAAAAGAAGTGATGTCCGAGAAAGTAAACATAGTTAGATTGAAGACGTGTTGGAGGCCAAACGAACATGTCAAACTGAGGTTCGTGCGACAATCAATCAAGAAATAATTTTATCCCCCATGAAACAGAACTTTGCAAGGACGACCCGTAGAGTAACATTGGTCCAACAAAGGGGAAACGTAGGTATGGTAAGGATAAATTATCCCCATGAAGTAAAAAATAAAACACGTTAGTGGGTAAATACACCACGCACTTAGAATCTAGTACCTGTAATACATTACAACAAATGGAAGCCTCATTTCACATACAGCGAATGAATTTATATTTTTTCATTCTTTTCCAACGTTGATACTAAAGCCGTCTGTTTTTAATGTTTTTTTATTGCTGTACCTTCATATTATAATAATCGTGGGTGTTGAGTATAACAATGGCTTCATGGCTGAAAATATTAAACCCAAGGCTTATATTATGTAGAAATAGGTATCTAGACTCCTCGCTTTAGAGGTTTTTTATTGAAACTCAATGTCAAAGAATTTTTTATCTCTCAAGGACCAATGATGAAAGGGAAATGAATAGATGATGAATGGGAACTGGGATGTGGGTGGTGGTAGGGCGCAATGCTTTTGGTCTTGCAACCACCCTTAAACTGGGAAAGAAGAAAGAAACAATTCTTATAGAGGTATAAGGAAAACAGTATGTATACATATATGTATATATAACTATATATATATATGATTATATATACCAATAAATATACTATATAAAAATATATATGTGTGTGTGTGGATGTGTGTAATGTTGTGTGTGTTGTGTGTGTGTGAGTGTGTGTGTGTGTGTGTGCGTAGTGTGTGTGTGTGGTGTGTGAGTGTGTGTGTGAGTGTGTGTGTGTGTGAGCGTGCACGCCGTGAGTGTTGTGTGTGTGTGTGTGTGTGTGTGTGTTTGTGTTGTGAGTACGTGTGTGTGTTTGTGTGTGTGTGTGTGTGTGTGTGTGTGTGTGATGTGTTTGTGTGTTTGTGTGTGTGTGTGTGTATGTGTGTGTGTGTGTGTGTGTGAGTGTGTTTGTGCACGCGTGAGTGTGTAGGTGTGTGTGTTGTTTGTGTGGGAGTGTGGTTTGTGTGTGTGTGTGTTGAGGTGTGTGAGTGTGTGTGTGTGTGTGTGTGTGTGATGTGGTGTGTGTTGTGTGTACATGTAGTACCAAAAGCTTAATCCCCTCATAATATGGAGGTATCCAGCATATTCGACCCAGCTACACACACCACTTCCCTCGCCCAACCCAACACCACCCCGAACAGAAATGATAGCCGTGATGAACACTCACATGAAATGAGAGGTCGTATGAGTTTAAAACAAAGCTAAATCAATGTTATTAAAGACTGTCGTGTAATGCATTGATAAATGTGAGTACATGTTTGCTCATTCCAACTCTCAATATCATTACCAAATCGATTCAACAATTTGATTCTCCATACCACGAATTTTTTTCATCTGGTCACCATGATAACATTTTCGTTTTGACCTTCTGGCTGGCGCCTGTTGGATTTGATCTTCATAACCTTATCCAGAAAGGACTAAAGAAGAAATATACCACTTTGTTCACCATGTTTAACACGTATTACAGACCTTGTACCTTAATCCAATACATAATAATATATCAAGAAAATTTAGGTACCAAACGTTTAACTTTAAGCAAACATTAAAGAACTTTATTTCCACATCAATTAAACTCTTAACTACAAGGATATTTCTTTAAACCATTTTTTGGTGTGTCATGACCACAAACAGATTTTTTTTTTATTTCTGGAAATTTAGTCACTCTAATTAAGTACTGACAGTTACTTCTTCACAGAAAATTATGATTATTTTCGGACCACATGAAACCTACATTATAGCAATTTCCCTCGTATAACTTTTTTTTTGTAATGAGAATGACTGTATGCTGATATATTAAAAAGTAAAATATATATATTTACATACATATATATATATACATATATATATATATCTGTATATATATATATAATAAACACATATATATAAGTATATGACAGTAATATATAAATATATATATAAAATATATATATATATATATATATGAATGATATATATATCATATATAGGAGAGAGAGACATTGGGACAAATTAATGGAATGGTGGAGGGGGAAACACGGTTCTTTATCTTTATTTTCATATTTAAAATTCTTATAATTATTGATATGTATCGATGCTAAAAATTATTATGTTTTTGTATTATATATTAAGAGGAATCTATCCATGATACAAGTTTTGGTATATTTTATAATATTATATAATAATCATAAATTGGTAATATTTGTATTCAAAGAATCTGTGTTTTGTGTTTTATTATAATTATATTACTATTTATTGTATCATAATTGTATGGGTTACCCGTTTGCTGTTTGAACATGTACTTTAACCAGCCACCAACCACTCCACAAGGAGGGAACGTGGGCCTGACTCACTAAAACACACGCAACTTCGACCCAGTAGTAACACTCCTCAGAAGAAGCAATTGAGTAAAGCGAAGACTTGGTCAGGAATAAACTCGAAAAACAGATAAAGACCCGAGTTTCCTCCTCACTCCCCCCTCCACCTTTCCCATAATAAATATATAAATATAAAATGTTCCATACCCACAACAAGACATATACTGTATGCACATTAATGGGTCCAGTTTTCCTTAGCGGGAACATGACATATTACATCCGTAGATGTTATATACGGGTTATCTACATCCAACAACTAATTTCAAACGAACCACAAAAAACACCGCATTTAGGAGTTGGTATATCTTTCTTCTCTTCCATAAGCAGATTAACAAACCAATCCAAGGCCTTCTGATGATAAGCGACATACTGAAACCACCAAGGAGAAAACACTTGTAACCAGGTACTGTGTAACACCCCTGAAGGTAGTTAAAAAAGCCAAGTTTCCTCTGTCTCCTCGCTTCTCCACCCTCCGGTCACCCATGCGAACCTACTTAATATTACCTAGAAGTGACACTTCTTAATGACCCATGATCTTCACTTAAGCGTCACAGCCAACCATATTAGATATTCAAGAGATTGTCAGCCCAGTTCACAGAATAGTAAAATGGCTCGAATCTGGGTCCCCCCTGGCCCGCCATCTGGCATGGCTCCACCCACTAAGCGCGTAAATGCTTCGTTCTGGGGCAACCCTAGGCCACTTGGCCACCTCCGCCCTGCTAGAGGGGAAATGAAATAAACTCTTATCCTAGTACCACGGTGATCGTTCTGATTTTGTTTTGTTTATGGTTGAATACTTTATTCAATCTGAAGAAATATTTTCTCTTCCGTTATGTTGTTTTGTTTTCAAATATGGGATTGAGTATAGGCGTAGATTTGACCCCTTACAAGAGTGATTGCCAGGCCCGTATTTTTTGTTCAACCACACACACACACACAACAGCCACACCACCCACACCAAAAACACACACACACACACCACACACACACACACACACACATCACACAGCACAACATCACACACACACACACAGATCCACACACACACACACACACAGAGCACACACACACCTCACACACAAACACCCACACACAGTACCCACACACACACACACACATACACCCACACACAGGCACAAACAAACTAGAACATACATACACAGAAAAAAAAATCGAACCAAGAAGCTCTGGTCATAACAGAGCTTGCCATTCACTTTAATGAACGTATGGATTGAGGGAAAACCTCCTGTTTATATTACATTATGAATATTCCTGGCAACAGGGCAACTTACAATACAAAAATAAACTTGGCAGAAGGGTAAAGAACAGCCCTCTCCCCCAGAAGGAAGAAGAGACCTTATGAGAAACACAAGGGAATTGAAGAACTGAAATGTACTATCCAAACAAACCTGGAAGGGGAAGCTAAAGAAGACTATGGAACTACTACAACATAGACGAAGAAATCAAGAAAAAAAGCTAAACCCGCTTATAAGGTAATGATGGACTCCTTATTGAACAATCCATCATAAATAATAACCCGGAATAAGCTTAGTACCATCTGAATGGAAGGACAACTCAAATATGCCCGTCGCCCTTAAAAGGCTAACACAAAACCCTCACTGATAAGACCTTGACTGCCGATCAAAAAGAACTTCTCAATTTTAGACTAAACTGTCCTATCATGAAGCCCCCCAAAAACATGAAAAAGCGCCTATGAGTGTGAGATCCTTATTGATAACGCGTCCGAAAAAAATTGGCTAAGCAAAGAAAGTCACTGTTTGAACCTCCATTCAAGAAAACAGAAGTCATCAGCGGAAGTTTTCCAAAACCCATAGGTAACGTTCAAAGGTAAAAGTGCCGGAGAAGAAGCACATTGAGGCTCGCTAAAGAACTCCGAGCCGATCCTAACATTACCATCAGAAAGCTGACCAAAGCTGCATACCTTTGTCCTAATAGACAACAGAAGAGTATCTGCAAAAATTAGATCAGATCCTGGGAGATCACTATTAAGTTAAAAAAAAAATTTACCAGAGACCCCACGAAAACCTAAAAAAGAAAACTCAATAAGCTTATAGATACTGGCCAATGCTACCACAGGCCGTACTAAACTTCCTCAATTGTCTGGGGATTATGGCCTTGGGTACTGCTATGGAAACATTAAAACCCATAAGCCTGGAAACAAACTGAGACCAATTATATCTCAAATTCCTACGGCGACTTACCAAACAGCGAAGAAGCTAGGAGAAATCCTTACCCCGTATGTGCCATCATCCTACTGTGTCAGGTCCCCTACCGACTTCTTGGATATCCTGACCAGCCACAACTCTAGAGGTGTAATTGTTTCGTTAGATGCAGAAAGCCTCTACAATAATATTTCGGTGGATCGTACGATACAATATATAATCAATAGAGTCTACCACAACAACAACTACCCCAAATGCGACATCCCCGAAAAATTGATGAAGAAACTATTAGAAATTTACACTAAAGAAGCCTCATTCATCTGCCCGAGAGGTGCCAAATACTGCCAGATAGATGGAGTTGTAATGGGATCCCCTTTGGGAGTTCTCTTTGCTAACTTCTTCATGGGTAGTATCGAAGAAGAGGTCTTCGGTGAATTACAGAAACCGCAAATATACTGTCGATACATAGATGATATCTTTGTAAAAGCGGAAAATAACAAGCAAATCGTAGCCCTACAACAGCGACTCGTAGAAGCCTCAGGTCTCAACTTTACCATCGAAAACAGTGAAAATGGATCTCTCCTTTTCCTTGCTGTCCTAGTGAAACTGGAAGATGGATCATTTCATGCTTCAGTTTACACCAAAGCTAGTTACTCCGGACATTGCCTTAACCCCCAAAGGTATAAGATCTCAACAATTAGTGCATATGTACGAAGATACCTTAGCCATTGTAGTAGCTGGAAAAGTGTACACCTAGAGTTAGAAAGAGCATCACAGGTCCTAATTAACAACGGTTTTAGCAATGGATACATTAAAAAGACCAAGAAAATAACGGAAAAATGATACGAGGATGTTAAACCAGCAAATGTAGCAGACAATCCAGCGCAGAACGTTATCAACATATACTACAAATCTTTCTTCTCCACTGCATACAAGGAGGATGAGGGAGTGATGCAACAATTCATAAAGAGAAACATCAAGCCCACTGAATCCAGCTCCAAAATTAATTTAAGTATTTACTACAAAAAAAAAAAAAAAAAAAAAAACTAAGGAACAACACCAAGCAGATCGTCGATGAGCTTCAAAAATATCGTGTTGTATATAGGTACACATGCAAACATGGAGACTGTGCGACCCATCCTACTACCTATATCGGCATGACCACCATGAGGCTCTCGCGTCGTCTGTCATACTACCTAAACTCAGGAGCACTTAAAAATCATCATAGCGAAGTCCATCAAGCAAAGTTAAGAAGAGAGGACCTAACACAGAATACGGAGATTATAGATTACAACAAAGACCCACGACGATTACCCATATTAGAAGTTTTGTACATTAAGGATCTATCTCCGGGAATGAATACCCAACTCAAGGACTTAAAAATCCTACCAAGAGTGAAAAGATCATTCCCCAATGAAAACGAGACAAAGAACACAGATACAGGCCA
>NC_134787.1:67865496-67872996 GCF_046742065.1 Oratosquilla oratoria | reverse complement strand
TACATGGATGGGGTGGTGCGAGAGGTGAATGCAAGGGTAGTGGGTCAGGAGTTGGAGATGGTTAAAGAAAATGGAGAAAAGTGGGAGGTGAGCCAGTTGTTGTTTGCTGACGACACTGCACTTGTAGCACGATTAGAGGAGGGATTGAAGAAGTTAGTAACAGAGTTTGGAAAGTAGATAGTTTTAAATACTTGGGTGCAAATGTGGCAGAAACGGGAGGAGTGCGGGTGGAGGTAGAATGTAGATTGAGAGAAGCGAGTAAATGCCTTGGTGGATTAAAAAGTGTAATGAGAAATAGACATCTAGGAATGGATGCTAAGAGGAGGTTATACGAAGGAGTGATTGTGCCAACAGCACTGTATGAGGCAGAAACATGGAACATGAGAGAGGAAGAGAGAAGGAGTTTGAATGTGCTTGAGATGAAATGTCTGAGAAGTATGATAGGGGTTACTAGGTCTAGATAGAGTGAGAAATAAGGAGGTGAGGAGGAGAACAGAGGTGGAAAGGGAGTTGGGAGATAGAGCTGATGAAAGAGTATTAGGATGGTTTGGACACATGGAAAGAATGAGTGAAGAAAGATTAGTAAAAGAAGTGTGGAAGGCAGAGGTGGAAGGAGTGAATTTGAGGGGTGTCCTGGGATGAGATGGATGGATGGGGTGAAAGGGGCATTACAAAAGAGAGGAATGTCTGTAGAGGAAGGGCGGGAGAGGACAGAATATAGGGGTGAATGGAGAAGGGTTGTGTATAGATGATGCTGTGATGCATGAGGGGGAGTGGGTGGAGGATGTGGCATGAGGGAGTATGCATGAAAAATAAAATGACGCAGGCCGAAGGGATTTCTCCCCGTCTTCTACTTTTCTGCATGAGGGGACGTAGAAGGGTGGGTCGCTAAATAAATGGAACGTCCTTGTTGTTCATGTGCTGTGTCTTGCGACACTGCTTCTGACCAAGAGCAGTGGACAAGAGGCAGGAATGAGTGATGACCCGTCATCCAGGAGATGCCAAGATAAGAGTGAGGGAAGAGGGTAGAGGGGACTGGAGTATGTAGGGGGTGGAATAGGTGGGAGTAGTTCCTATGCCTTTTCCTTATGGCTACCTCCCGTGTAAGAGGTGAAAAGCCTTTGGTATATGTATGTATGTATGTATGTATGCATGTATGTATGTATGTATGTATGTATGTATGTATGTATGTATGTATGTATGTATGTATGTATGTATGTATGTATGTATGTATGTATGTATGTATGTATTTATGTATGTATGTATGTATGTATGTATGTATGTATGTATGTATGTATGTATGTATGTATGTACATAATATGTATGTATGTATGTATGTATGGATGTATGTATGTATGTATGTTATGGTATGTATGGTATGTATTGTGATGTATGTATGTATGCGCAGTATGTATGTATGTATGTCTTGATGAGATATGTGTGTATGTATTGCTTCTTGTATGGTATGTATGTATGTACGTATGTATGTATGTTATGATACATCATATGTATGTATGTATATATGTATGTATGTATGTATGTATGTATGTACGCTATATATAACATATATATAATACTTTTATTATATGCTGTGTGGATGTATCTTATATATTTAGTATATATATATTGTATATATATATATACATATAATATATAGATATATATATATATTATATATATATATATCAGTGGTCTACTTTGCATAAGTGAACACACGTACCCGTGTTCTTATTAGCATACATATACAAATTATGTATATATATACCCACACACACACTACAACACACACCACATATATATTATATATAGATATATATCTATATATATATATATATATATATATATGAGTGTAGTGTGTGGGTGTGAGTGTGTGAGTGTGTGTGTGTGTGTGTGTGTGTGTGTGTGTGTGGTGTGTGTGTGTGCTGTAGTGGTGTGTGTGTGTGGAGGAGTGAGTGTCGTGTGTGATGTTGTGTGTGTGTGTGTGTGTTTCTGTGTGTGTGTGTGTTGTTTGTGTGTGTGGTGTGTTTTTTTGTGTGTGTTGTGTGTTTTTGTGTGTGTGTTTGTGTGTGTGTGTGGTTGTGTGTGTGTGCGTGTGTGTGTGTGTGTGTGTGTGGGTCGGTGTGTGTGACAGTGCATGTGTGTGTGTGTGTGTGTGTGTTGTCTGTTGTGTGTGTGTGTGTGTGTGTGTGTGTGTGTGTGTGTGTGTGTGTGTGTGTGTGTGTGTGTGTGTGGAGCGAATGGTCGGTTGTCGTCATTTGTGTTTATACGTCTAGCTATTCCTATTCCACGTCATACGGACTCGTTTTACTGAGGTTGGGAGCATCTCTCTCTCTCTCTCTCTCTCTCTCTCTCTCTCTCTCTCTCTCTCTCTCTCTCTCTCTCTCTCTCTCGCTCTCACTCATTCTCTCTCTCTCTCTCTTCTCTCTCTCATCTCTCTCTCTCTTCTCTCTCTCTCTCTCTTCTCTCTTCACTCTCTCTCTCTCTGTCTCTCTCTCTCTCTTCTCTCTTCTCTCTCTCTCTCTCCTCTCTCTGCTACTCTCTCTATCATGTTCGACCACACGCGCTCTCTCCCAAACAAAAGCCTATTCAAGGGGAATCTCTCTTTCTCTCTCTCTCTTATCTTTTCACTCGAGAGCGAGGAAGGTCGCTTGGCAGGAATGAACCCAAAATCCCTCCAACCAACTGACGGACTCTGCAGAATTTGTTCTGGAGAGTACCAGGTATTCTTGTATTGTATTGTATTGTATTATATTGTATTGTATTGTATTGTATTGTATTGTATTGTATTGTATTGTATTGTATTGTATTGTATTGTATTGTATTGTATTGTATTGTATTGTATCGTATTGTATTGTAATGTATTGTAATCTATTGTATTGTATTGTGTTGTATTGTATTGTATTGTATTGTATTGTATTCCACTGTACTGTATTGTAGTGTAGTGTAGTGCGTTGTAGTGTAGTGTATCATTTTTCAATGTTGTGGCATGTAGTGAAGTGTAGTGTAGTGTAGTGTAGTGTAGTGTAGTGTAGTGTAGTGTAGTGTAGTGTAGTGTAGTGTAGTGTAGTGTAGTGTAGTGTAGTGTAGTGTAGTGTAGTGTAGTGTAGTGTAGTGTAGTGTAGTGTAGTGTAGTGTAGTGTAGTGTAGTGTAGTGAAGCGTGGTGTAGTGTAGCGCACTGTAGTGCCCTCAGTTGCACTTATAGCACTGTATCATAGTCCACTCCACTATACTAAAGTATGTTGGCTGTGAAACAGTGGCAGGAAGGGACAGACAGAGACAAGACAAATTAAACAAATACACACACATACACACACACACACACACACACACACACACACACACACACACACACACACACACACACACACACACACACACACACACACACACACACACACACACACACACACACACACACACACATACACATAAACACACACACACACACACACACACACACACACACTCACACACACACACCACACACAACCAACACACACACACACAAACAACACACCACACACGTACACACAACCACACCCCACACACACACACACACACACACGCAAAACAAAACACAGAGGGAGAGAGAGAGACGAGAGAAGGACGAGAGACGAGGAAGAGATGAGAGAGAGGAGACGACGAGAGTACAGAGACGACAGAGATGAGAGAGAACCCAGAGAGGAGGAGACAGAGAGAGAGCATCGACAGAGAGAAGAGAGAGGGAAAGAAGAGAGAGACGACCGAGAGGAGAGAGAGAGACGAGAGAGTAGAGAAGAGAGGAGACGAGACGAGCATAGAGAGGATGACAGAGAAGGACAGATGGAACAGTAGACTAGTATAGAAGAAGAGAGGACAGAAGACGAGAGAGAGGAGAGAGAGATCGAGAGAGAGGAGAGAGAGAACGAGAGAGAGGAGAGACAGAGAGACGAGACGGAGAGAGAGGAGCGAGGAGAGGAAGAGAGAAGAGAAGCGAGAGAGAAGACAGAGAGGTTAGAGAGAGAGAGAGATGAGAGACCGAGAGAGAAGATGAGAGAGATGAGGAGAGAGAGAGAGCGAGAGACGAGAGAGGCAGAGAGAGGAAGAGCGGAGGAGAGAAGAGAGAGGAGAGAGAGAGAGAGAGAGAGAGAGAGAGAGAGAGAGAGAGAGAGAGAGAGAGAGAGAGAGAGAGAGAGAGGTGGGTGGGTGGGTGGAGGTGAGGGAACTTGTTGCTATTGTTGATTCAGATGGCGACGTGCGGCAACAGCGCCACCTGGCACGGGAATGAAATCTCACCTGATTCTGAAAATAACAACAAAGCGTTTACTGCAGCACAGAGCTTGCGTGTTGAATGCACTCGCCTTCGTCTTTGTGATTCGCTACGCTCTTCCACCACGTATTGGATTCGTGATTACTAGCTGAGCATTAGCTCCTCCTCCCTTCACGGATGAGAACTCAGAGTTCACATATGGCCCGATCTATGGATAGTGATATGATCTCACACACACACATACACATAAGTCCTTACTGAGCAGAAATCCTGTGCCGGCTTGTAGTAATGTGATGTTTTTCAGGCCTGGGCGAGAGCCAAACTCAATTCGCTGAATTATCGGTCGAGCATGGTACCACTGCACCAGCATGCCGTGTGAAAATCAACATATATAACACAGTTTTATTGGAAAGAAATTTGTGGTTCACGCATGTGAAATTTTCTAAAAATGAAATAAAATAAATAAACTGATAAACTGCGGCTAGCAAAAGAAAAAAGAAGGAATGAAAAAGATAGTAACAAAAACTAAAAATCTAAAAGATTCCGAGAAAATACGTTCATCTTGCATATCAAGCAGGGATAAGTATAAGGACTGGACATATTTCTGATATATACAGGCTTCTACATATGCAAAACGACAAAAATGGCAGAATCTTAGTATATATAAAACATAACAAATAAAAAATAGCTCATTTACTGAAATGAACAAATTGTGACTTTTGTCAACAGAGCGATGAGAATTATTTTGTCCACTCATTCGTTATTTTTATTTTCTCTTTGCAGATACCGAGTAAGGGCCGAAAGCCATACCTAAACAAGACTCTGCGTATCAGGGGACTACCGCAACACTTGTCATGTGGCTCGTATAATAATTAAAAATAATCTATCTATCTATTATCTATCTAATTCTATCTCTATCTCATTATCTATCTATTTATATATATATATACTTATATTACATATACATACATTATAACATATACATATACATATACATATACATATAATACATATACATATACATATACAAAGCATTATACCATATACGAGTACATATATACCATATTAGCTATACATGGAATAAGTGGTAGGCCTATTAGGTTGGACTAGTAATTGGTTGAAAGGTCGAAAACAGAGAGTTGTTTTAAATGGAAAAAACTTCTGGATGGAAAAGTGTTGCAAGTGGAGTTCCTCAGGGTTCCGTTCTTGGGGCCACCTTCTATTCATAGTATATATAAATGATATAGACCATGGACTAAAATCTACTGTTTCCAAATTTGCTGATGATACAAAACTGTGCGGAGTGGCAAATGATCACTCAAACCAATTAGATATTCAAGAAGATTTAGATCAATTACAGCAATGGTCTGAAAAGTGGCTAATGAAATTTAACACAAGTAAATGCAAGGTAATGCACATAGGTAAAAATAACAGTAAGTACGATTACAAGTTATTTGGAAATTCGTTAACAAAAGTGGATAGTGAAAAAGATCTCGGGGTAATTATCAGTAACGACCTCAAATCGTCCAAGCAATGTATTTCAGCCTCTGAGAAAGCAAATAAGATTCTGGGACTGATTGCGCGATCTTTTGATTTCAAAAGTCCATCATTAACAAGCTATATAAATCGTTAGTTCGTCCACATTTGGAATATGCTGTTTCCGTATGGTCACCGAATCTCATTAAAGACATTGACAGACTGGAAAAAGTACAACGGCGAGCCACAAAACTGATTCCAAATATCAAAAATAAATCATACGAAAATCGACTTAAGCACATGAATCTGTTTTCCCTAAAAAAGCGTAGACTCAGAGGTGACTTGATACAGGTCTTTAAGATTTTAAAGGGAATTGACAACATCAAAAGTGACCAAATTTTCACATTGAATGAGAATCAGACAAGAAACAATGGTCTCAAACTGTCCGGAAATAGATTCAATTTGGAAGTAGGTAGAAACAACTTTGCCAACCGTGTAGTTAATGAATGGAATAAACTTCCTGCACAGGTAGTGCAATGTAGTTCAGTTCGAAGCTTTAAGAATCATTTAGATAAGTACCTAAGTAAGATGCTGTAATTATTATAAATTATGTTATATTATTTGTTTTTGTTTTGTTATAATTTGTCTGTCTGATTTTCATTTATTATTAGTTATATGTCAATTTATTATCATTTACTATTTACCTGTTTGTTTGTTATTCAACTATACCAATGCATTTATTTATGTATTTTAATTGTTATTTACATTGTTATAGTTTTAATTTTTTTTTTTTTTTTTTTTTTTTTTTTTTTTTTTTGCATCCGACCTAGATATGGATCAAAAGGTCTCCTGTCGGCATGCTTTGCTTTTGTAATCCTTTGTAATATAAATATACATATATATATACATATATATATATATATACATATGCATATACATATAACAAATGCACTTTCCCCTCTTACACGGGAGGTAGGGCAAAAGACATAGGCATAGTAACCAATACCACCCATTCCATCCCCTACATACTCCATTCCCCTCTACCCTTTCCCCTTCCTCTTATCTTGGCACCTCCTGGATGACGGGTCATCCCTGCATCTTATCCACTGCCCTGGGTCAGAAGCAGTGTCGCAAGACACAGCACATCAACAACAAGGCCGCTTCATTAATTCGGCGACCCCCCATTCCGTTCCCTCATGCAGAAATAAAGAGGAAGGGGAGAAATCCCTTCCGGCTGCGTCAATTTATTTCTCTTACATACTCCGTCACCCCCACCACCCCACCCACTCTACCTCATGTATCACAGCATTATCCATATACAACCATTCTCCATTCACCCCTATCTTCTATCCTCTCCCGTCCTTCCTCAACAGACATTCCTCTCTTTCCCAATTCCCCTTTTACCCCATTCATCCATCCATCTCATCCTAGGATACCCCCTCATGTTCACTCCTTTCACCTCTGCCTTCCACACTTCTTTTACTAATCTTTCTTCACTCATTCTTTCCAGGTGTCCAAACCATCCCAATACTCTTTCATCAACCCTATCTCCCAACTCCCTTTCCACCTCCGTTCTCCTCCTTACCTCTTTTTTTTCTCACTCTATCCTCCCTAGTAATCTCTATCATACTTCTCACGCATTTCATCTCAAACACATTCAAACTCCTCTCTTCCTCTATTATGTTCCATATTTCTGCCCCGTACAGTCCTGTCGGCACAATCACTCCTTCATACAATTTCCTCTTAGCATCCATTCCCAAATGTCTATTTCTCA
>NC_134787.1:67852996-67857996 GCF_046742065.1 Oratosquilla oratoria | reverse complement strand
AAGTGTTAGAGTGATGAAAACAGGACAGACGATAGCCCCTTGTTCTATGAATTGTCTATTTTTTGCAATCGTGAAGTGCTGATAATGTCTATTTCCATCTATATACCAAAAGTCTCTTCCCCCCTTATAAGGAAGGCAGCCATCCAAAATATGCACTCATCCTCTACCCATCCCACACACACCCAATACTCATATACATACATATATATACCAAAGGCTTTTCCCCCCTTTACAAGGGGGGGTAGCCAAAAAGAAAAAGGCATAGAAACCACTCCCACCCATTCCATTTCCTATATATTCCACTCCCCTCCACCCTCCTCCCTTCCTCTTATCTTGGCACCTCCTGGATGACGGGTCATCCCTGCATCCTGTCCACTGCCCTGGGTCAGAAGCAGTGTCGCAAGACACAGCACATCCATAGCAAGGCCGCTTCATAAATTCGGCGACCCCCCTCTCCGTCCCCTCATGCAGAAAAGGAGAAGACGGGGAGAAATCCCTTCGGGCCGCGTCAAATTTTTCTCATACACATACTTCCTCATATGCTTTCGCTTTAATTTCAGTTCCCGTGCATGACCATCCCTCACCGGCCCACTGCCTGGGTCATAAGCAAGGCAGTACGACAAGGCTGATGATAATGTAAGATTTAAATTTTACTAACATTTGGACAATAATGGAACGTAGCAGTGAAGGTAGCTGTTTGACAGACTTTTTTGGTGACAGTTGCTTGGAGCGGTGTATACGAGCATAGGAGTAAAGCACAAAAACAGACTTGCGCCACGACGGTATCACAGGTGTAGAGATTGCTCGAGAAATTATTACATCTAATACTACAACTTAATCATGTTTAGGTTACTAAACACTTTTAGAATAGACGAATGCATATCTTTGATATCTGACTTAAGAAAACCTCATTTTGATTTCCTGCGACAAGAGCTTCAGCTTGTAAACTTGGTGTAAAGACCGAACGATACGAGTACAAGTTAAACCAGCATTATAGTTTTACGGAAATGGATGCAAATGAAGTTTGGTATTTCCTCATATATATTCATGTGAGCTTAAGAATAAACCTATTCTCTGCTTAGCACGAGAGTACTATAATGTTAATACTCCCGATACGTGAACAGTCACGGTAGCACTCTATTTTCATTCTTCAAAGCCTACAAGGAACAGAAACACATTGTGTGACAAGTGAATACCTCCTATAGCTGAAGGCAGTAAGTAAATCTTCCTGCCAAATGATAACATCACGCGAAAGTACGCTTTCCTTCAGAATTTGCAAGGTCATTTTCAATATGCAGGTGTTAATATACAATCTACCTTACCTGTTGTCTTCATATACGTAAAGGAAGTATATATGTCAACATATGCATTCCTGTGAGAACTGAACAACGTCTGTGGCTCAAGACAAGGAAATCTTGCTATCAAATGATCGCAACGTGCAACAGAATGCTCCGAGATCAGATTCCAACAGGCAGTGGCGAGAATGTAATCCATTTTCTTTGTGATTTTCTTGTTTGCATGAGAAGCGGTATGGCGTCTCAACGAGAGAACGCCAAGAATATCCGCCGTTTTCTTTTTTATGAACAGCGGTAAATTAGTGATGTTTGCATATATGCCCTCGACAAAAGCATAAAGACGTTCATGAATTTGACCAAGATGTCCACTTCTGTAAAGCCAAGAAAGTAATCATGTGCACATATACATTCACTCTATCCCTCCACTTTCTCTCTACCTCTACCTCTCGCTCTTGTTCTTGTTCTTGCTATTGCTCTTGCTCTTTATTTTTCCTTTACTCTCACTCTTCCTCTTGTCCTTGCTCTTTTTCTTGCTCTCACTCTCACTTTTACTCTTCCTCTTGCAATCGGTGTCACTTTCACTCCTTCTCTCTCTATTTTGTTTTTGCGCTTTCTTTCTCTCTCTCTCTGTTTTGTTTTTGTTCTCTCTCTCTCTCTCTCTCTCTCTCTCTCTCTCTCTCTCTCTCTCTCTCTCTCTCTCTCTCTCTCTCTCTCTCTATCTCTCTCACCCCCCCTCTCTCTCCCCTCCCTCTCTTTTGCTCGTTCCTTTTTTTTTCTCTCAACCTTTCTCACTCTCTGACCCTCCCCCTCCCTCTCTCTCAGGCTAACATTGCTTATTACTAAAATGAATATGATCAACGGATATTAACAAGATAGTAGACATAGCGTTTATTCAATTCTTTGTCGTGAGGTCTTCCTTCAGCTGAACAGAACCGCTTGACAGCAGCAAGACTAAAGAAGTCTAAGCCAATTTTCTAAACGATTGAACGCCTAAAGCCTTGCGGTTAACCGGAAGAGCATCGTTAAACCAGTCATTAAACCTTAATGGGTTATGATATATTTTAGATAAAGCAATCACGTCTTTGGCAGGATTACAATGTAATAAGAGCATGAAAAGGGAAATAGAAAATAAAAACAAGTGCTTTTTATTTATTCATTTATTTACTTATTTATCTATTTATTTATTTATTAGTTTATTTTTTTCATTTGTTTATCTATTTATTTATCTTTTTATTTATTCATTTATTTACCATAATGTGACAAAAGATTTTTAGTAGGAATGTGGTGTAGTGAAGATGGTACTATTCTTGTTGCTATTCCTATTGCTGCTTCTATTGCTACTGCTGCTACTAATTCTGTTGCTGTTCCTTTACTCTTATTGTTACTTTTGCTGCTACCGTTGTTATAGCTGTTACTATTGTTGCTACTATTTCCAGTGTTGTTGATATTACTGTTGTGTTTAATATTACTGTTGATAATCCTGCTACTATTATTATTGCTACCAATATTGTCATTGATGTTATTGCCTTTTGTATCAATGTTACCGTTGCTGATACTGGAATGTTTGTTCGAAGATCAGTGAGGTGATTTCTGGAACCGAAAGGAGGTAACAGAATATCGTGAACAGATTAGATGTCTTGAGGAGACCACAACAGGCCTAGCAAACCGGTGGTGAATCATAACTTGCTCAGGAAACGACTCGTAACAGACTGACACACCTGATAACGAAACGAAACTCGTAGGCCGGGAATGCACTTAACAGAACTTGTTCTACAGAGTGTCTCCAAAATCACGACACAAGAAAAATATCACTAACGTGGTGATATGAAAACGGTCTCCTCGTTCGCTAGGTCTTAGCCCCTTTGACTGACTTATTTTTCTGGGGTATACTAAAAGAGAAGGAATATTCAATGAAAAATAAAAATACAAGAGCCCTGAGGAAAGGTCTGTGTGTCCAGACTTTAGGGACACCCTGTACAAGCGTATGATGAGAAAATTTGCTGATACTGTTGCTCCTACTATTGATGGTACTATTGCTGTTACTCATTAGAAGGCGTGGTAGTAGTGGTAGTAGTGGTAGTAGTAGTAGTAGTAGTAGTAGTAGTAGTAGTAGTAGTAGTAGTAGTAGTAGTAGTAGTTTAAAATCTTTAATTAAAAAAAATAGTAGTAGTAGTAGTAGTAGTAGTAGCAGCAGCAGTAGTAGTAGTAGTAGTAGTAGTAGTAGTAGTAGTAGTAGTAGTAGTAGTAGGAGTAGGAGTAGGAGTAGGAGTAGGAGTAGGAATAGGAGTAGTAGTAGTGGTGCTTGTAACAGAAAGTCGTGTAAATGAATTACTTTATTAAATATAAGTAAATGAAGATATGAAATGGTTGTCGACCACACTCATTGGCGAAAGCGTTGCCGGTGAGCTGTGTCTGTGGAAGACAGATTCTGACTGCTTTCACTGCACAGTTCCACAAGGTTAGAAGTCGTTTAATAATATAAAAAAGTTAGTAGTAGTTAAAAGTAGTTACAAGTAGTCTATCTATTTCATATGCAAAGTGCCTCTTCCCCATTATAAGGGAGGTAGCTAGCCGAGTTAGGCACCTACTGCTACCCATTCTACTCCCATCCACCATCTATTGTTTCTCTCTCATTCTAGTTCCTCGTGGATGAAGGGTCATCCCAGTCTTCTGCCCACTGCCCGAGTCAGAAGCAATGCAGCAAGGCACAGTACATCCATAACAGGTCTACTTCATTTACACAGCAGCCCTCCCTCCTTATCCCCCCATATTGTAAAGAGAGAAGACGGGGAGAAATCCCTTCGGGCTACGTCATAATATCATCCAAACACAAATATTCTCCACTCACAACTATTCCCTGCCTTCTCCCTTTCCTGCTCAATAGACATTCACTTATTGCTGAAAGCCCCTTTCAGTCCATCCATCCATCTCATATTGGTCGTACCCTCAAGCTCACTCTGTCCACTTCTGCTTTCCACACTCATATTTTTGTAAGTATTTATTCACTATTTTTTTCCAGGTGCTTAAACCATCCCAATAATCTTCCATCAACTCTACCTGCCAGCTCCCATTCTACCCCTGTTCTCCTCCTCACCTCATTTTTCACTCTATCCAACCTTATAACCCTCACCATACTTTTCAGACACTTGATCTCAAACATATTTAAACTTCTTTCTGCCTCTCTTGAATTCCAAGTCTCCGACCCATACAGTGTCGTAGGCACATCACCCCTTCATATAATCTCCTCTTTGCATCCATTCCCGGATACTTATTTCTCATGACACTTTTAAATCTCGCAAGACATTTACTTGCTTCATTTACTTGCTTCTCTCAATCTACAGTTTACCTCCACCTCACTCCCCCATTTCCTGCCACATGCAACCCTAAATTCTCAAAATTTTCCTTTACTTGCTTCTCTCAATCTACAGTTTACCTCCACCCCACTCCTCCATTTCCTGCCACATGCGACACTAAATTCTCAAAATTGTCCATGATTCTTTTAAGTATCGCAAGGCATTTGCTTGCTTCTCTCAATCTACAGATTACTTCCACCCTACTCCTCCATTTCCTGCCACATACGACTCTAAATTGCTCCATACTCTCTCTTTTAAGACTTATTTCCAGCTCTCTGCCACCCTCTCTCCTTGTGCGTTTTCATCACCCTACTTTTACATACATTTACCTTGAATTTTATCCTATCGCATA
>NC_134787.1:67845496-67847996 GCF_046742065.1 Oratosquilla oratoria | reverse complement strand
TTTTTGGCTCAATAAGAATCACCTGACAGCGCCAAAATAAGTACACAAACCGTCAGTAGCAGAGATAGTTTTCATCACGATAGGTCAAAGGCAGAGAGAGATAATTGTCAAAGGGGACAAGGCATCTGTGGTGGTGTACAAAGAAAGAAAAACAAAATGTGTCAATATAGAGGCAGGGATGCGTGATGACACCATGATTGTTCAATGCAAAAAGTGAATTGGCAGTAAAGATAGAGAAAAAGGAAGGCGTGAGAGGGATGAATTCAACCATAGAACATTTTCTGTCTGCTGTTAAGTTTACTCTGTTAGACAATATATACACAGTTTACACAATATATACAATAGCTTACTCAATTTATGCAACAGCTTATACAGTTTACGCATCTTACACAATATATACAACAGCTTGCACAACATATACAACAACTTACACAACTTACTCAATAGCTTATACAACATGAACAACAATTTACACAATATATACAACAACTAACAGAATGTATATAATAGCTTACACAATATATAAACCAGCTTTCACAATATGAACAACAACTTACATAATATATACAACTTAAACAATATATACAACAGCTTACACCATGAGTCGATGAATGCCGATCAGAGCTGCTAGCTTTACCTTTGGGATCAGAGTCGAGTGAAAAGATTGACCCCTCAAGTAATCCAACTTTGTATATTGCGTTCTGACTTTCCAAAAGATTATTCTATGGTACTGAGTGTCCCACCCACCCCCCCTCCCACCCTTACATCTTCTCTTTAGGGGGAGATTTCACATGATCAATTAATGAACGTCAATGCCCCTGTTAATGAGAACCAAGAGTTTCCCCATGTTTATATTTTCAACCAAGAATTTCATAGACATATTTCTTGAATAATCTAGATCAAGCTGATAGGTTCATCAAATAGATTAACTACAGATACCTTCAAAATTATATTCAATGACGCTCTATCAAGATTTCTTTTTATGTCTAAAGATGAACAAATTCAGAGATCATCGTCCAACGGGAAAACATTTTGTTCAAAGTCTGCAGTTCAGCTGAACAAAGTTGTTTAGCATTAGTCAGACCAAAATTAATAAAGAATAGCATCAAGGACAGGGCGTCTATACCTATTTTGATAAGTTTTAACCATAAGCATTCAGACAGTTTTGTTCGTATAATAGAAGTTCTCCAAGCAGCATTATAGAATATAAATTATATTGTATCCTCATATAAACGTAACTGGCTCTGTTTTACAAGTATATATATATATATATATATATATATATTATATATATATATATATGTATATATATATACATATATATATATATATATACACACACACAATCACACACACATACAAACACACACACACATATATATATATATATATATATATATATATATATTTATATATATATATATATATATACACGAGTATTACAGCGCACACTGAATGGTCCCCAGTACATAGATTTTCATCTTATCAACCACATTATATTTTCTTTTTTAATTCCTTGCAAACACGATCAAGTATAACAGAAGTTCGATGGAAGCATATTTGGAAACCGATACGCTGTCAAGCTAAGACTCAAAACTATCCGATACGTAACAAATGGACGATGACTTAACCAATTGCACTGTTAAGAGGGATATAAGTTGAGCACAACGTTTTATATATGTATGCTCGACTTACATATATATACACGAATTTTACACTCAACCCACCCTGCTATAGTAGTGCAATTGGTAGTATGTATACATACGTATATAAAAAATTGTGTTCAACGTATACACACACACACACACACACACACACACACACACACACATAATGTCATGACTCACCTATGGGTCAGGCTAGTCACGGTACAAAAAAAAAAATGTTAAATCCGTGCGCAGTTTGGACAAATGACAAAGAGTTCGGTAGAATAATCAAACTCTTCGTAAAGATTAGATATTATTACACAAATGAAAATAACATATACAATATAAATGAACCTAGAATAATAACAGCATATTACATATGACATAAAATAATTTCATTATATCATTTACCAAGTAACTGTTGCGAGAGCTTTTGTTTACAGCACGTAAGAACAGGTGGTCGAAACGAAGTCTTGATTATGGTGTAGACGAGTCTTGATACCGGTTTCTGAGGTCGCACCAACGGTCTTGGGGATAAATAAGTAGTTTGAGGTGAAGATTATGTACGATAACTTCTGGTAGGGGAAGTTTCTGGTAGTTCTTCTGGTAGGTGAGACTTCCGGTTGTCGGAAACACGTCAGATATTGGATGATGTTTCGTAATTGAACAAAATAACGCAGTGAGAGTGTCGATTTGCTCGTAAGCCAGTTGCAATCTAGAGAATGCCCGATACAATTCGGGAAATACACAAAAGCTGTGCACTTCGCGTGGACACGGGCAATGTTGTGGTCCAAAGGACTTGTTTAGTAGAGTTGTCGTAATCGACGAATGTAGAATAATTTCTACCTAGATTC
>NC_134787.1:67835496-67840496 GCF_046742065.1 Oratosquilla oratoria | reverse complement strand
TAATATGACATAATATAGCATAACATAATCCAACAGAATCCAACCCACCCAGCCTAATCTAATTTAATTTAACCCAGTCTAAATCAACAGTGGGAGAACTTCTCTGAGACAAAAGATTACTAGAACGCATAATATCTTAGCACCTAATCCTTAAACACCCTTATGCACTTTTGACTTAAGGTTGATAATTGCCACAGTTGCACATTATGTTCACGTCCTTATACTCCGAGGTTGTAAGGTCGATTATTACTATTTCTGCAAATTATGTTGACGTTTGTAATCCTAATTGTAATTTCACCTATATCATCATAATGTCCACTCAACAGGAACTCTTCGGCTTCGTCTTGACCTCGTGGTCAAGAGGACCTGGGATCGATTCCCACGTACACAGGTGGCTACCACTTCCCCCAGCATGTTCAAAGTGAATAAAATCGTTAAATTATTTGGCGGCAACGCGAGGTGGATATACAAGTATGCTTACTTCCAGGAAACGAAGTCCTGAGGTAATTCTCAAAGACCTAGTCGTCCAGAAGGTATGGTCTAGTGAAACCAGATGTCGACAAGGGTGAAGACGGGAGGGGGTGGAGTGAGGGGAGGGGCTGGGGGACAGGAGGATGGAATAGGGGACGGGAGGAGAGGAGGGTGAGAGTGAACCAGGAGGGTGAAGGGGGGAGTATGAGAGGAGGGGGGAGCGAGAGGGAGGAGAGGAGAGCGGGAGAGGAGTGACGAAGGTGAAAGGGAGGGAAGGGGGAGTGGATGGGGAGGGAGATGGAAGAACCGGGGGAACGGGGTGGGAGGAAGGTAGGACGGAGATGGAAGGAGGGGAGGAGGGGAGGGGAGGAAGGGAAGAGGGGGATGGGAAGAGGGGAAGGACAGAAAGGGGGACGGGAGGAGAGGAAGGGGGGAGGGGAGGGAGAGAAAGAGAGAGGGGGAGAGATGTCCTTGAAAATTCAATATCAAGATAATGTGTGCAGAAACGTCTTACGAAGGTTTAAGAATTTTAACTCCAAAAATTAAGTTCTTTCGTTTTTCAGTGCCACACTTCTCTCCCCCGGGCAGATATGATGGAAGAATAAAAATGTATTTTTTCTCTTTTCGCTACATAATGATCTAAGACAAAAGGAACGATGAGATGTATAGAGAGTGAGTACATGCCTTCGCTGACAGCCTCCTTTATAAGGGTAGAAGAAGCCTTCTGGTATATAGTTAGAGTAGATAGCACTGAGTGGGTGGGAAATAAGATCACTTGGTGGCAGCCGGAATAATTATCTTCCACCAACGTAAATGAAACGACGAGCAAAGGTTGACTCTAGCTGTCAAAAGATGACTTTCATTACTTGAGAAAACTCCCTCTCCCACGCGGAAGAAGGACAACATCGAAGACTCCGAGACTATAAATATGAAAGCTTAACTTTCCCATTCTGATGAGCGATAACACATTTTATTCAACTAACTATAAAAAATATCCTTGCCCACACTAGAGGCAGAGCCTACATAGTAAATAACAGCAGATAAGAGTCTGTTCTTACCTATAACAGAATTACCCAGACTCTTCTAATCAGCTCACAGGACCCCAAACTTCACAGGAGTAAATTGTCTGAAAAAAAGGCATGGTGACGCAGGATCCCCCGGGTCCTAGTTGGTTTACTCTGTTGGTTAAACTTGTTAATTAAATCAGGAATTAGGTTGCGCCTTGATTTTTCGTACGAGTAACACAGAGAGAGTTGCCATGTATACGAAGCCGTGGGGGAAACCAGCTTTGGCTGTTGGGCCCTGTTTTGGGGGTGCTGTTTCTCGCTGCATTGCTTCTGATCCGAGCAGTGGGAGTGTGAATATATGTGTATGGGAATAGGACATACATAGTTCTTCATTTGGAAATTGATATGTTATAACACATTTGTAAAAGTTCACTTTCTGCTGAAGAGGACTACAGATAGTAGTCGAAATATACAGTTTCCCTGTAATTTCCGTTATTATTTCTCCGATAGTGGGTTTATAGTGAATAGTTCTTCATGTACAAGGAGTTAAGAAACAAGGGAAAACAAATGGGTGATAGATGAATGTGATGGGTGCTTGCCTTGGCTGCCTACCTTCCCTATAAAGGGGAAGAAGCTTTTAGGTTTACAGATAGAATAGATCAAATTACGTGTGAGAGAGCAATTTAGTTCAGCTTAAGTTGAACTCCTTTCCAGATCATAGAAGAGATAAGATAAGATGAGATGAGACGAAATGGTCAAAAGAAACGCCATGTCAAGACGGAGCTTTTTTTTTTTGGTACGATTTTTTTTTTTTCTTGTTAGAACCTTATTAAGTAAATAGTCATTGCACACATGTCTCTGATATTAAATAGAAGGAACTAGGGTTGAGCGGAGGAAGGTCACTGGAGCCCAGGAAAGTTTAAGGATAATGGGAAGGATTGTTCACCGCCGATGGACAAATGAGTAAATGGAAGAAAAAAGGTTACGGGGCATTTCTTCATCGCCGAAGGAGGAATTAATGAGTGAAGAAATAAGGTGAGGAGGGTAACTATGGATAGCTTTCCAGAATTTTGTTTACAACTGAAAGCAAAAGAATTAGGTGGAGTGAAATGTTCAACATGCTTCTATTT
This sequence comes from Oratosquilla oratoria, assembly GCF_046742065.1. Classification (NCBI taxonomy): domain Eukaryota; kingdom Metazoa; phylum Arthropoda; class Malacostraca; order Stomatopoda; family Squillidae; genus Oratosquilla; species Oratosquilla oratoria. The sequence goes on along the minus strand of NC_134787.1, from coordinate 67,837,888 downwards.
GGTCGATAGCGTAAAATAGGTTCGTGTATCAGTGTTTCTGCCTTTTCCCAGTCCATCAAGTGATTGCTTCTATTCCTGTGTGTAACACAAACGTTGGGGGGTGATGTCATGTTGGACAACATACTGTTCTCGGATCCGGGTTTTCAGTTCGCGTGTTGTTACATCAATGTAGGGCCTTTTACACTTCGAGCACTGAATCTGATAGACACCGGCTTTGTTTTCAGGTTTCCCGGCGATGCCTATACTCGTTTCCGTGACGTCTTTGATTGTACTATTGCACTAGCACAGTACTTTCAAACTACTAGATTTCAGTATTCAGGCAAGGTTGTTGGCGATGCCGTTGGTTGGTAAGATAAGTCGCGTGGTTGTTTGTTTTCGTTGTCTCCGACTTTTCATGATCTTGGTCGCCTATTTATTGCATTACTCGATGAAGAAAATTGGGAGTTTTAGGTTCGAAGAGGGCTCCTTGACGAAGCAACACTCTTCCTCTAGATGTTCCTCACTGCATATCTTGAGTGCTTTAAAGAAAGAAACCTATCATTACTCATTTCTTAGCCCTGGTGTCATAGTAGGAGTAGATATTAATCAAATCATCTTTATCCGTATGTTTCCTGCTGGCAAAATTTCAGTTGGTTGCCATATTTTATGTGTGTTCTCTTCTTAGGAAATCCGGATAGTGGGGTCAACTCATTCAGTGCACTTTGAAAGCTAAGGAGGTTTAATTTTCTGGGTTGACAAGGACTGTACTCAGCGGGGAACCCATGGCCATGCCGAATTTCTGGTGAAAAGAGAGAGAGAGAGAGAGAGAGAGAGAGAGAGAGAGAGAGAGAGAGAGAGAGAGAGAGAGAGAGTAGTAAGAGAGAGAGAGAGAGAGAGAGAGAGAGAGAGAGAGAGAGAGAGAGAGAGAGAGAGAGAGAGAGAGAGAGAGAGAGAGAGAGAGAGAGAGAGAGAGAGAGAGAGAGAGAACTTGAGATAACTGAACTGGACACAAAGCTGCACTAAGCCGACAAAAGTCGTTAGGGTCCTTAGCCTTTCCTAGACTCCACTGACCCCCTGACCCCCGAGGTCCTACCAGCCATTCTCAGAGAACTGTGTTCCAGGTCACCATGCATTGCCAGCGCATCGGGTACTGCACGCTAGAGAAGCTACGGGACAACTTCCTCGAGCGGCAGTGCAAACACAGTGGCCTCCACACAAGTAGCCCATTGGTCTTACTGTTTTGTCCCGCCGCCGCGGAACTGAGGCATTGCATAACGGATGTGGAAACTGAAAGGAGCAGGGAAGGTACAACAAAATGGTAGTGGTGCGCCGCACGCCTCCGCCTCGTTAATTTTTTCATCTACTTATCTATTATGTTATTTATTTATTCATTTATTTATTTTTTACTGAAAGACACACCCCTCTCCCAAAAAGGGCCTAACGAAGCAAGCATTCAGTGGCGGGCTAGTGGCCCTCTCACCTGTTATATATACACACACACACACACACACACACACACACACACACACACACACACACACACACACACACACACACACACACACACACACACACACACACACACACACACACACACACACACACACACACACACACGCACGCACACGCACGCGCACGCGCACGCACACGCACACGCACACGCACACACACACACACACACACACACACACACACACACACACACACACACACACACACACACACACACACACACACACAAAATCCACGATTATGCACTTGATAAAGTTCTAACAAGTGAAACGTCATACTGATAAAAGATGCTTCCTCATATGATGTTTCTTTTGACAGAATCGTCGGCGACTGTCAATTGCATACACATGAGATGAGATAAAATGTGAAACGATGGCACTCATTGAGAGCGTTGTAGGCGCGAAAAAAAATCGAATTTTGGACTCTGACGTAATGAAAGACAGTAATAAAAACTTTTAAAAAGGCATTAACCCGGTTTCAACAATATTATTGATAATACACGAAAAATATTGATAGAGGTGAGGTGGAAGAGGTTAATATACTAAATCAATATATTATGTCAATAACATTTAGGAATGCTATTCTTGCTTCCGCCAGGCGATTTTATTAATCTGAGATGACGTCACTGAAGCTATGACTCATCTCTCACCTGAATGCAATCGCCTGGCGGCTCTTAGGATAAATAAGAAAACAAGCAAACTATCTCTCTTGTAAAGGTGAGGAACATACACCAAGAGGCGCTGAGTAGCTGCGGTCGAAGCCTCTACCTATGCCCTACTATGCGCTTTGGGGACTGTTAGGGCAAGTTACAGTCACAGCTGGGAATCGGGGAGAGATGAGGGATTCGAACCCACAACTAAGTGAATGCGAGCCCAGCACGCCTCCGATTACTATACCAGCG
>NC_134787.1:67827996-67832996 GCF_046742065.1 Oratosquilla oratoria | reverse complement strand
TTTGCCAACATTCACCGACATTGAAAGGGTTTTAGTTCACAAAATGTATGAAAAGATCAACAAAACCCACCTGTGATAGTAACTCTGTGTCCTTATCAAGACCAACATGTTGTAAGATGCCTACGCCAGGAGGCACTGAGAAGCTGCGCTTAAACCGTCACTTTTGCCCTTTTTGTTAGGGGAGGTAACCGTTGTGCGCTGGTAACGTAATCGGAAGCATATTAGTCTTGTATTCTCCTAGTTGTGGGTTCGAATACCACACTTCTCTCACCTTCACCAACTGCCCAAGGGCACCGAGCAACGGTGACGGCTTCGACTGTAGCTATTCAGCTCCTCCTGGGGTAAGCTGGCCCTTCTTTACCGAGTTGCACTTTCCCATTCAAACGAGTGTATTTAACACTATATACATAAGATGTGGGGGTTTAATACCTGCTTAAGCTCCCTGGCAGTACCCCCTTCCGACCCCCTTTGCAACGAAGGGAATAAATATATGTAATACAGACATTTAAGCCTTCCCCCATGGGGGGGGGGGATGACGTGATTTACAAGCAAGTCCTTTCGACCAATCAGAGGTCACGTGGAGCGAAGGCCCGCCAATCAAGATCAAGGCGTGAATCCTGGGATTAGCTCAGCCTGAATAACAAATACAAACAAGTGATGTATATGTTTTTGTTGTTGGTATGGTTGGTTTATATCAAGAGTACTATTGCAGGCAAAATGTTTTAGAAAAATTGAAGGAGAAAAAAGTCACAAACTCAGTGAAAACAGATATTTTCCCCAAAACCATATTGTAGGCATCCAGTAAAAAAGAAGAAGAAAAAAAAAATCTGCCGAGTTCATTTTGAAAAAAAAGAAAAAAAAAAAAAATAGGCGTGCGAAATCAAAGAAAATCAGAGAAAAAAGGTCATTAAGTATTTTGCAAAAACCGAGAGTAGGAAACTGACCTAATTAATGACACTAAAGACATGTATAACGAGGTTTTGATCCTGGTGGTTAAACAAAATTCAATTAAGTTTCTCCTTCAAAGGTGAAGGAGATTAATGCTCATACTTTGATGACACTCCAGAGATTTTATTCTGGCTAACGTTGGGCGATTCTATACATAAAGAACTCACTTTGGCACTGTAGGTGGTTCGACCTTGCTGTAATCAACGCGTGACCTTAGCAAGGACAGATAGTCCTATATCCCTAAAATCTGACAAAGGCTACATGCTTGGCAATCTGGTAGGGCGAGTAACTAGCTAGTGTAGAAATAAATGGCTAATACAAGCTAAGTATATATATATATATATATATATATATATATATATATATATATGAGTGTATGTATATATATATATATATATGTATGTATATGTATATATATACATATAAATATATATATACATATACATAAATATATATGTATATATATACACACACACATATATATATATACATATATATATATATATATATATATATATATATATATACACTGAGATAAACACCACAGCATTGTCACAATTATTTATCTTCCTAATATTTTCAATCCTTCTCACTATAGTTCTGACTTTGGGAGGATGATCGAAAATCAATTGTCCAAAGTTCTCCATTTTAATAACAAATGACGTTTCAACCTCAAAGAGTCATTATCAAAATAATTACATTTATCACAACACAATTATACAGAACAATTACATTTTTCGGACTGAACAGTGCGACGTAGAATCGTATAGTTAGGGCGCAGGTTCTCCTTGATACACACTGAGTTAAACACCACAGCATTGTCACATTCATTTATCTTCTTCCTAGTATTTTCAATCCTTCTCACTATAGTTCTGACTTTGGGAGGATGATCGAAAATCAATTGCCCAAAGTTCTCCATTTTAATAACAAATGACGTTTCGACTTCAAAGAGTCAGAACTATAGTGAGAAGGATTGAAAATATTAGGAAGAAGATAAATAATTGTGACAATGCTGTGGTGTTTAACTCAGTGTGTATCAAGGAGAACCTGCGCCCTAAGTATACGATATATATATATATATATGTGTTATATATATATATATATATATATATATATATATATATATATATATATACATATATATATTCATATGAATACATATATATATATATACATAGACACGCACTCACACATATACAGTGGATGCACACACACACATGCACACATACACACGCACACATGCACACACACACACACACACACACACACGCACACACACACGCACACACACACACACACACACATACATACACACACGTACGCTTGTACGTACACACGTGCAATGTATATGTATGTGAATGGGTATACGTGAGTGTGCGTGTATTTGTGTGAACATTAAAACTGATTAATAATCCTTGACTATAGAGGAGCTAGTATAACAGGAGTTGTTTTACATGTTTACATTCTAATATTCTATACCATATTTTTGCAACACACCGTTTTCCAATATATCACGTCATATCCCATAACATGTTATAGTAGACAATCATATCATTGTATACGATATCATACTTTCGTATCACAACTATATCGTATTACGAAAGATGATAAATTTAATTTCCTGCACAATAGATAATATCTTTTACAACTTTACCATAAATAATCAAAACACGAATTCTCTTTTCCTCTTTCTCCAAAGCAGGAATCCGACTGGAAAAATAGATAAAAAAAAAAACAACAACAAAAGGAAAACGATGATGAGAGTATTAATTACTACTGGGATTGACCTACTTCGCCTCGAGCACAAGAGGAAAGACAGACTTTGAAGACGACCTGTGACGCTCAAGAGAAGAGCTTCTTCCTCATTCCACATTCACTTCAGTTATAAAGATAAACTTTACAAAGCCAGAGCCGAAAGCAGAATCGTCGTAACCGGAGATGAAGATCTATCGGGATCTCCCGGAATCTGTCAGAGTCTGTCTGAATGTGCCGGAGTCTGACGGAATCTGCCGGAGTCAGTCAGAGTCTATCGTAGTCTATTGGAGTCTGTGGAAGTCTGTCAGTCTGTCTGAGTCTGTTGGATCACATATCGAACACGCACAAGCATAACTCCTTGCCCATCAGATCCGGAGTGCCGGTTTGCAGTGCTGTGATGATTTTCACCCCTGAGCGGGGACACGAACTCAGATTATTGAGTTAGCAAAATGGCAGACTGACAGTCATGGCGACTTAGGAACCACCATAAAAGGACTAAACAAACCTTTGCACTATTGACAAAGGCTTCGACTTTATAAGATCTTGAAGTCACAATCCCAGGATCAATCTCAGGACTCGGGCGATACTCCAGCACTATACAAAGGCTCCCTCTCCCCCTTCTCTAGACCTTAAACCAGTGTAGAAATTAATGACCAATTCACGCTATTATGATATATATATATATATATATATATATATATATATATACATATATATATATATATATATATATACGTGTGTATATGTATATATACATATGTGTATATACACCTATATGTATATATACACATATGTTTATATATACATACTGAATGGTTCCCAGTGAGCAATTAATATATTTTTCAACCACAAATCACTTTTAATTCCATGCCATCGCAATCGAGACTGAGAGTCGCTCAAAGGAGGCATCCGTTGGAAATTGAACCGTGGACGAGCCAAGGATTCGAACCCAGCTAACCCGTAACAAAGTTATAGAGACGTGAACCAATACGCTATCAAGAGAGATATAGTTGAGTACGACTTTCTTATATTTGTATGCTCGAATTACATACACCTACACGAAATATTGCGTTCAATCCACCTCCGCCATGATAGAGAATTGGATAGTATGTGAGCGTGGGAAAGAGTTTATACATACACACTGAATGGTTCCCAGTGATCAATTAGTATATTTTTCAACCACAAATCACTTTTAATTCCATGCCATCGCAATCGAGACAGAGTCGCTCGAAGGAGGCATCCGTTGGAAATTGAAACATGGATGAGCCGAGGATTCGAACCCAGCTAACCCGTAACAAAGTTACAGTGACGTAAACCAATACGCTATCAAGAGAGATATAAGTTGAGTACGACTTTCTTATATTTGTATGCTCGAATTACATACACCTACACGAAATATCGCGTTCAACCCACCTCCGCCATGATAGAGAATTGGATAGTATGTGCGCGTGGGAAAGTTTATACATACACACTGAATGGTTCCCAGTGATCAATTAATATCTTTTTCAACCACAAATCACTTTTAATTCCATGCCATTGCAATCGATACACACTGGGGTCGAAGTTCTGCATATGGTATTAAAGAAAGACATGAGAAAAACGGTTAAAGCTGCCTATATTAACACGTTTAAAAATACAAGGTTTCGTATGTTTATTGAATGTAGCAAGCAAATTGATAATAAATATAATTGGGAGGCATATACCTGGTGCGGGAATGGGAATCCTCAGATACCATTGTAGACAGCTTACTGAAGAAGACCAAGTCGGTCGAAACGTATAAGCAATAAATGAGTTCAATGCCCATCTTCGCTTGTTCTTCCTCCACCCACACCCTCATCTGTCAGATCCATTCATTCAGTATATATGTGTATATGTATATGTATATGTATATGTATATGTATATGTATATGTATATATATATGTATATGTATATGTATATGTATATGTATATGTATATGTATATGTACATGCATATGTATATGGATATGTATATGTATATGTATATGTATATGTATATGGATATGTATATGTATATGTATATGTATATGTATATGTATATGCATATGTATATGTATATGTATATCAATATGTATATGTATATCAATATGTATGTGTATATGTATATGTATATGTATATGTATATGTATATGTATATATACATGTATATGTATATGTATATGTATATGTATATGTATATGTGTATTTATATGTATATGCATATGTATATGTATATGTATATGTATATGTATATGTATATGTATATGTATATGTATATGTATATGTATATGTATATGTAT
>NC_134787.1:67817996-67820496 GCF_046742065.1 Oratosquilla oratoria | reverse complement strand
TAAGGGTTGTAAAAAGTTTTTCTTCCAAAATTGAAAAAGACTTTTTTTTTTATTTCAATCTAACACTGATATCATAAACATTTCTTATTTCCTCATCAATGTACTCAGGCCTACTCTTAGAAACAATGATAAGAAAACCGATCTTTTTACATCATCAGAATGGGAACAATAATAATGTATGCACGAGCCTACATTGGTTTGCTTTCTGTATAGACTAAATTTAAGGTTCCTCTCGGTACGATGAATATTTACGTCTAAGAAAGGAAACACCAATATTTTCCACTTCATTTGTGAATTTTAAAAACCTTCCAAAGTTATTAAATTTATTGAGAAAAAGGAAAACATCTAAATCATCAGGCCCTTGACAAAGAATGTCGTCGACGTAGTATATATATATACATATATATATATATATATATATATATATATATATACATACATCTACTGTATATATCTATGTATGTATGTGTATATATATACATCTATATATGTATGTATGTATGTATGTATGTATACATGATGTACTATATATATGTTTATATATATGAATATATAGAATATGATATATATTATAATATATTATTATATATATATTATACATATCGTATATATTTATTATATTTTGATTGTCAGTGGCTATTTGGGCAGGATAGGTTTTTCTCTAATGCAAGTTTCATTAAAAGTGATGGCTTGTTGGTGCATTAATAATTTTCTTAATGGTATTTTCCATATACCTTATTAAAGGATTTGATTTTCCTTAGGAAGGAAAATTTATGACTTGGCTGTATGTAGTCATATTAGCTAGATCGCGATTTCGGGTTTCAAGGACCCTTTCTTCAGTTAGTATTTAGGGATAAGTAATTAATCCGAAAGATTCGTAGTAAAGATTCTAAGTTTTATACTAGAAGTTTCCTATACTTGCTATTCACTGGGGGAGGTCACCTGGTGTTACGGGCTGGGACGAAAATGTCCACGTTGCGCTTAGGGAGGCTCCGGGTTTGTGTGTTGTGGGCGGAATGTGGCGTTTTTGTCTCGTAGTTGGGAACGGAGTGGCGTTTTTGTTCTCGTATTGGCGTTTGTGAGGTTGTTATGTCTCATGTTTTTACTTTGTAAACGGTTTGATATCATGCTTGGAAGGGCTCTAAGGTCTTCTGCTTGTACCTTTTAGGTTTGGGCTCAACTCTTTATTATACAACCGCTTCTAAAATTTGGAGGCGTCTATCGTCAGTACAATAAATCCAAAATCTCGGTCTGTTTTTCTCTAGTGTCTTCTCTTGCTAGTGTTCATGTCGTGGGCTTCTCTCTTAAGTGTATTTTTAGGGGGCTCCAGATGTCAGGTGGTATGAGAGGCTGACGGGCATAACCTCATTGTCGTCATGCCAATAATAGGTGGATGGGAGGGACTTCACAGTTCCCTCGTAGTACATGTTGAACCATATAGATGGACATGTGTATTTTGAAGATTCACTTTCTCTCTTGTAGGGGGGCTGTTTCTAATATGAAGGGTGGCTAGTTTTCTTAGTTTTATTTATAAATCACTAGATTTAGTATTTTTTCTGGGATTTGGACTGGTTTAATGTTTCTTTTTATAATTTGTTTCATAATTCGTTCATCTTCTTTATAAAGCTGTACGAAAAAGTGGATTTATAATATATGTTGATTTTTCTCCTTTATTTATGTTTATCATTGTTGTTGTGTTTATGCCAGCCGTCCATTATTTTCTTTGTTTGGAAAATGTATCTCTTTTTTCATTGAAGCCGTTATTGATCAGAACTTGAGTGGACCGTTCGATTTTCATCATGCACTTGTGTCCATGTGCTGATGTGAGTTAGTGCTCTTCGAATGATAGGCAACTGATGGTAGAGTCCTTATATCTTTGAGGGCACTCACCTGGATCGCCATTTAAGGCAGTGTCAGGGTTAGTGGGTGTTGTGTACAATGTTGTATTAAAAGAAATTTTTTCATTTGTGTTTCACTAAGAGGGTCGTAGGATGGGTAAAGCTCCGTCAATGCTTTTACCCTTTCCACGACCTCTTAGGGAAACAAAATGAAACTTCTTTTAATACAACAGTGTACACAAAAACCCACTAACCTGGGACACTGCCTTAATTGCTCCAGTGAGTGACTCAAAGATATAAGGCCTCTACTGATCAGTGCCTATATTCGAAAGAGCACTAACTCACTGCAGCACATGGACCCAAGTGCATGATGAAATCGAACGTTCCACTCGAGTTCTGATCAATAACGGAAAGAATTGGAACATATTATGAAAACATTCATTAAACTTAAAATATCCTGAAGGGTTGTTATATAAAACTAAAAAAAGAAAGCGAAGCTAATACGAGACAAAAATAAAAATGGAAATAGCCACTTTGTGGCGAGAAAAAAACACGTTATATAACTGTACCAAACACCGACATAAATCCACTCTTTCGTACATTCTTTTTGATAGCGGGCATAAATATTGAAAGGACATACAGGTCATAAGATCAGCCAGATC
>NC_134787.1:67807754-67810254 GCF_046742065.1 Oratosquilla oratoria | reverse complement strand
GAGTATGTGTATGTGTATGATGTAAGTGTAAGCGAATTGGTTTGTGTTTGTGTATGTGTATGTGTATGTGTAAATTCTAAGTGTATGTGTATGAGTAAGTGTATGTGTAGTGATGTTATGTGTATATGTGTGATGAGATATGTTGAGTGTATGCATATGAGCATATGTGCAATGCGTATGTGAAAATAGTGTATGTATTATGTGAATGTGTTGTTGTATGTGTACGTGGACGTTGTACTAGTGTACGTGTACGTGTAAGTGTAAGGTTGTATGTGTTATGTAGTATGTGATATGTATGTGTAAGTGTAGTAATGCATGTGTGATGTATGGGCATGTATGTGTGTATTGGGTGTATGCGTATGTAGTGGTGTGTATGTGTATGTGGTATATGTTAGTAGAGATATATTGTATATGTATGATTTAATATGTATATGTATATGTATATGTATATGTATATGTATATGTATATGTGTATATTTATGTCCACATTTCAATATGTATTTTTATCTGTATATTAGTGTATATATATGAGTGTATATGTATGTGCATATGTATATGCATGTGTTTTTATATCTATATGTCAGTGCATATACCTGTATGTGTATTTGTATATGTTTGCGCATTTATATATGTATATGTAATGTGTAATGTTTATATGTATGTGTATTTTGGATATAATATATTATATATATTATATAAATATATATATAAAATATATATATACTATATTTATACTATATATATGTGTGTGTTTGTGTGGTGTTGGTGTGTGTGGTGTGTGTTTTGTTGTGTGTGTGTGTGTGTGGTGTGTGTGGTGTGGGTCAGTGTGTGTGTGTGTGTGTGTGTGTGTGTGTGTGTGTGTGTGTGTGTGTGTGTGTGTGTGTGTGTGTGTCTGTGTGTGTGTGTCTGTGACTGTGTATTTGTATGTGTGTGTGTGTATGTGTATGTATATGTGTGTGTGTATTTTTATGTGTATGTGTATATATATGAATATGTGTATATGTATGTCTATATATGAATGTGTATTCATATCTGTATGTCAGTGCATATGTATGGGTGTATGAGTATGTGCATGTGTATGTGTGCATGTATCTATATGTCACTTGATATGTAGAAGTATGTGTATGTGCATTTTTATATTTATATGTAAAGTGTAATGTATATATCTAATACTGTGTATGTAATGCATACAGTATTATACATATGTATGTGGACGTGTAATGTGTAAAGAGAATAGATACAGAAGACAAAAAAAAAAAAGAAGGAGAATATCTCCAAAACAAGAATGATGAAGTCGATAAGATACCAAAATTTAAAATAAATAACTTAATAGAATAAAATTTATTCCAAAGACTGCATGGTGAATGTACATGTACATCAAAGCTGAAGATCGATTGTGTTAGTCAACCACATTGACATTATGGCCCCATACCATATTGAAAAAGAGCCAGGTTTCAGAGGAAGTGCATAGCTGAGACAGAAAGGTCGAGAAGGCATGAAGGATTCCCTTGCATTGGACCGCCGCGGAAGAATGAAGAGTAATCTCGCAAATGGGCAAGACACGAGGAGATATAGACAGTAAACATACATATAACGGAATTTTCATTCTGCATTACCACAACCCTCATCTCCACCCCCACCCCAACCACCCTCAGGCATCTTGTCGAAATATTAGTTCTTGTTTTTCACATATGGCAACATATGTGAAACATATGCGCACGCGTGTGCACACGTACACGCACACACACACACACACACACACACACACACACACACACACACACACACACACACACACACACACACACACACACACACACACACACACACACACACATACACACACACACACACACACACACACACACACACACACACACACACACACACACACACACACACACACACACACACACACACACACACACACACACACACACACACACACACACACACACACACACACACACACACACACACACACACACACACACACACACACACACACACACACACACACACACACACACACACACACACACACACACACACACAAACGTACGCGCACACTCATACAAACAAGTAAAGTTATTACATGTTATAAAAAAAAAGCTTCTGTGACGTCATAATTCGTAGCCAAATTGTTGGCCCATTTGAGCTCAACTTGGTCTCTCAAAATTTTATTCTGGCTAACGCCATGGGATTCTATTCATCTGGAAGGGGATCTCCAGGCATGAATGGATCAAGGAAACGCAGTGGCATAAGAACATAAGAATGGAGGAGACTGGAAGATAGATCCATGTCCATTACCATCTTTATTTCTATCCATAAGATTATCTAATCTTTTAAGACAACCAATTTATATCCATTACTATGAGCCCTCACTTTCTGTTTTGATTTGATGACCTTGCCAGCAAGCCCACCAGAGATCGTCATTTACGTTCCATCACGAGAAATCACGTAGAATTTCTCATTTTCTTTATGCATATCACGTGCTTGA
>NC_134787.1:67800254-67802754 GCF_046742065.1 Oratosquilla oratoria | reverse complement strand
CATCTAGGTCATTCATGTCAGGCCAAAGTATCCAAGTCGGCGTCGAAATGCATTCGAATATGGAGCGAAAATATTTTATAGGTCACGAATGAGCATGCGCACGCGTGTGCCAGAGGGAGGCAGAGGAAGAGAGGGAATGCGAGAGTGAGGAGATAAAGAAAGAGAGAGAGAGAGGGAGATAGATAGATAGATAGATAGATAGATAGATAGATAGATAGATAGATAGATAGATAGATAGATAGACAGATAATTAGGTAAAGGTGGGTGAGAAAGACATAAATCAGAATCCAAGTTTATTTCTGACTAGTTTCGCACAAGGAGGCTTCTTCAGAGAAATGTGTTGATATATATATATATAGATATATATATATATATATATATATATAGATATATAGATAGATATATATATATATATATAGATAGATAGATAGTTTTATAGATAGTGAGAGAGAGAGAGAGAGAGAGAGAGAGAGAGAGAGAGAGAGAGAGAGAGAGAGAGAGAGAGAGAGAGAGAGAGAGAGAGAGAGAGAGAGAGAGAGCGAGAGAGAGAGAGAGCGAGAGAGAGAGAGGGAGGGAAGAAAGAATGAGGGGGATGAGGAAGAACGTGTAGTAATTTCCGTGAAAAAGAAAAATGTGATACATTTCTACTAAGAGACGGGAGAAGGAATTCTTGCAGAAGGATGGCGTCACAGAAATAATTCTTTTGTAAACATGAAAAAGAGCGAAAGACATCAACAGCACCTGCCAAGGCACGAAGAAGAGGGAAGGCGGGAGTGTCTTAACGAAACATCAAAGCAAAAACAACTTTTCAAAAACAAAGATTCCTGAGAGACAGAGACAGAGGCAGAGACAAAAAGACAAATAAACAGAGACATATGCTGACATACACACATATACAAACACACACACAGATATATATATATCTGTATATTTATGTATACATATATATACACATATATATACATATACATATATATATATACATATATATATATATACATATATATATATATATATATGCATACATATATATATATATATATATATATATATATATATAGATATATATAAAGAGAGAGAGAGAGAGAGAGAGAGAGAGAGAGAGAGAGAGAGAGAGAGAGAGAGAGAGAGAGAGAGAGTGAGAGTGAGTGATCAATAAAAGCTCCTGCGTAAAGACGACTACTGTAAGAAGACAAATGAAAGTGACCCTAGAGGTGTCAACAGGTACGAGGTGCCATATCCATTGGGCCCTTCCATACTGGGTGGCAATTTTCTTTTTATCATGTCTACCGCCAGGTGATTTCATTCATGTTCGTGAAAGAACAACCAAAGACAAAGAGAAACAAGAGAAGACATCGAGTAGGAGCGGAGGTTAACAAATCAAAGATAAAAAGAGAAACAAAAGAGAGAGAATAAAGAGACATGGTTATGTCCCTGACATCCTCTGTCTTCTTTCTTTATTCCTTGTATTCTTTCATGGCCTAACTATTGTCATTATTAGGATATTTATATCCGTGCATGGGATGTTGGGTTGATTTTGAAGAAATGTGTGAGTGCATTTGTGTATGTGTGTGTGTGTGTGTGTGTGTGTGTGTGTGTGTGTGTGTGTGTGTGTGTGTGTGTGTGTGTGTGTGTGTGTGTGTGTGTGTGTGTGTGTGTGTGTGTGTGTGTGTGTGTGTGTGTGTGTGTGTGTGTGTGTGTGTGTGTGTGTGTGTGTGTGTGTGTGTGTGTGTGTGTGTGTGTGTGTGTGTGTGTGTGTGTGTGTGTGTGTGTGTGTATGTGTATCATATCTACAAACACACATATATACATAACACAGAATAAATATTTGTCGTACCTGTAACATCCATGTTACTCTCATGACATCTGGGAGAAACCAGATATCTCTAACCAAGAGCTAACTTCACCCAAGCTTGTTTAACTTCGACTGCCGCGGGAATAAATCGGCTTAACTCTCGACAACGTTGGGAGTCGCCAGCTTAACTTCATGTAAGCGGAAACGCTCGGCCCATCTTTCTAGATTTCCTAAGTCTTCTAGAAGCTCTAAGGAACATGCCAACAACAAGCTATAAGTCCTTTTTGTCTACGCTTCGTTGCATCTTGTTCCAAGAAAATCTATTTATTGAATAGGTCACAGAATGCTACATGTGATTCAAAATAGCCATATATTGTATATATGAATGCAATATAAATTCGCTTATACATACATATTTACGATATTCATGAAGAGCTGGAGTTCAAGAACCATTGTTGAAAATAATACAAATACCGACCTCGTCGTTAGAAGTTTATTCTTACGTTCCCCGGGGGTAGGCTGGGATTTTGTCTTTCTGTGTCTGATTAATTTCTACATTCCTCCTACTTTTTAGTTTATACTAGGTAGTTTATCTATGTGTATATAGGCACTCAATCATGTGGTTATTTTTTTCCCTTTCCATATTATTATATTTGTTTATCTATTCATCAATTAATTTATCCATTGTATTTTATTTTAATTTTT
>NC_134787.1:67790254-67792754 GCF_046742065.1 Oratosquilla oratoria | reverse complement strand
TTTCACCTAGAATGGGAGGGCTAGGCATCTCCAACCCGCTAAACCTAGCCGACATGGAACGTCGAAACTCCCTGAAACTCACGTCCTCCTTGACAAACATCATGTCACAAGATCAACGGAAGGAGACTAACATGGAGGAAATCAGAGAAATTAAAAGAAACGTATCAAAGGGAAGGAAGGAGAGGCAGAAGGAGGAACTTCGAGTACTTTTAGTTTGGCTATCGAACTGTATAAAAAGAAAGATAGCAATAGCGCGGGAAGTTGAGGCGTCCAATTGGCTGACAGTACTACCAATCAGGGCAAAGGGATTCACCCTAAGCAAAAGAGAATGCACGGATGCTATTGCCCTGAGGTTTGGATGGCCATTGGAAGTGTTGCCTAACAGATGTTCCTGTGGTGTACAGTTTACTCCAGACCATCCGATTATATGCAAGCATGGTGGATTCATTTGCATGCGACATGATGAGGTAAGGGATCTCACTGCCTAAATGCTTCGGGAGGTGTGCAAGAATGTGACTATCGAACCAACATTACTCCCACTAGGAGGGGTAACTTCAGGTACCGCACGTCCAATACATCAGATGAAGCAAGAGAGGATATAGCGCAAGAGGTTTCTGGACACGGGGACAATTGGCTCTCTTTGACATGCGAATATTTGATCCGATGGTCCCCTGTTACAACAACCTAACTATTGAGACATCTCACTCCCGGAGAGAGTATAAGAAGATCAGGATGTACGAAGAGCGTATACAAAATGTGGACCAAGGCCCATTCACTCCTATAACCTTTACGACTTCAGGTGGGATGGGTCCTAGAGCAATGGCATTCTACGCTCGGCTGGCAGAGGTGATGGCTGAAAAGAAACAACCAAAAACAGCATTGTTCATGGATGAGATGTAGACTGTCATTCTCACTTCTAAGATCAGCCCTCCGATACCTTAGAGGTACCAGGTCCCCATCGCCCAAATCAGCACATGTACAAAACCCAGATTTTGAGCAGACAGTGGTTGACAGTAGGATAAATGAACTTCTGTATTAGGATTTATTAAAATGATAAAAAAGGGTCGTCGACCAATGAACTGTGTTTGTGAGAGACAGATCCTGATTGCTTCCACCACATACATACATACATACATACATACATACATACATACATACATACATACATACATACATACATACATACATACATACATACATACATACATACATACCATACTTATACCAAGGGCTTTTTCGCCCATACAAGGGAAACAGCCAAAGTCAAAGGAATAAATCTACTTCCAGTCATTCCATCCCTACATGCTCCACCCCCATTCGATACACTAATAACGTACAGTTTGTTCTAATATTAAGACTATTCTAAATTGAGTGAATAATATGCATAAAGGTGCTTAGGTGACTGAGTCCATAAAATAATGTTGATGAGGTCGAAGGTTTTTTGTTTGTGAATAGGGTCCGGGACCTCAATTTGCTGCTTGATGTTCAATTGTGTTCAAGTAATTGAACCCCGCGTACAATCAGTTTTGGAGCTACAAATCTCACTCGTAGGGCGTCGACAGTCTCAAGTTTGTGGTTTAAGAGCCTGTTGGGGCACATGGAAAGTTATTCTCCATACACCACTCATGCGATAACTGATGTGGTGTGATGGGGGTGAAAACGGGGGATTTCACCTTATCCACAAGATCCTAATCCTTTGGGAATGCCAGCAATGAGATAAGCTGGAGTCAGGTCAGCGCCACAAAACAACCAAATCCCCCCTCCCCCTGTAATTTGCTCTGTGGTAAACATTGAATAAGTCAGTTCCTCCGTCATGTTGGTCACTGAGCTTGGTGCATAACCATATACTCGTTTCAATTTATGTGATTCACTGCATTGGTATGGGTACATAGGAGGAATGCACATTATGTCACTGCACCAAAAGTAGGTTGCGTCTTAAGTTCAACAGGCTGACCTCAGGCTGCTACAAAGCGCCTTGTCACACCGATGGGAGAAGGCCACAGACACACTTCCGTTTCCCATCGCTGCCTGACTCGGTGTGTGTGTGTGTGTGTGTGTGTGTGTGTGTGTGTGTGTGTGTGTGTGTGTGTGTGTGTGTGTGTGTGTGTGTGTGTGTGTGTATTCACTTGGTCTTTGGATCACGTGTTGGACTCGTGATCGACAGCTATTTCCCTCCTGGAAGAGAGCTCAGAGCTCGTAGGTCCGATCTATGGGTAATGCTATGACCTTACACACACACACACACCCAACTCCCCGCCCACGAGAGTCAGAGTAACGACCCGAAGCGCAGCTGTACTGAAATAATTTCGGCCATGGGCAGGATTCGAACCAAGCACTACGCGCACCACCATGCTAGTAGTTCATCGTTCTACCAACTGTGTGTGTGTGTGTGTGTGTGTGTGTGTGTGTGTGTGTGTGTGTGTGTGTGTGTGTGTGTGTGTGTGTGTGTGTGTGTGTGTGTGTGTGTGTGTGTGTGTGTGTGTGTGTGTGTGTGTGTGTG
>NC_134787.1:67770254-67777754 GCF_046742065.1 Oratosquilla oratoria | reverse complement strand
ACCCAGATCCTGAACGAAATCTCTAAATCGTGCCCTATAAACGCACTGCATCGGCAGCACATACAAAGAAACTCACCATATCTGGGATAGAGGAGCTTCACTGTAACTGGTCTGTCATAATCCAATGAGGCCAATTACAACAACAATAACAATATTAAAGAGGTTGACAGTGTAAGGTCTTGTTAGGTCTTGCAAGGTCTTGCAAAGTCTCGGAAGGCCTTGGAAGGCCTTGAAAGGCCTTGAAAGGTCTTGAAAGTCACTAAAAGGCCTTGGAAGACCTTGGAAGGCCTTGAAAGGTCTTGAAAGACATCGAAAGGCCTTGAAAGACCCTGGAAGGTCTTGAAAGGTCTTGGAATGCCTTGATATGTCATTGAAAGACCTTGGAAGGCCTTGGAAGGCCTTGAAAGGTCTTGAAAGACATCGAAAGGCCTTGAAAACCCTGGAAGGTCTTGAAAGGCCCTGGAATGTCTTAAAATGTCTTGAAAGTATTTTTAGACCATATTAGGTCGTGAAAGGTCTTTGAAGACCTTGAAAGATATTAAAAGATCTTGAATTTTTTGTAAGGTCTGGAAAGGTCTTGGAAGATCTTGGGAGGTATTGGAAAATCTTGAAAAGTTTTGAAAGACCTTGAAAGGTCTTGAAAGGTCATGCAATGCCATGGAAAGCCTTGGAAAACTTTGGTAGCCATTGCAAGACCTTGGAAGGACTTGGAAATGCTTGAAAGTTCTTGGAAGGTCTAGTAAGGTCTTGAAAATTTTTGAAAAGTCTTGTCAGGCCTTGAAAAATCTTGAGAGGCTTTGAAAAGTCTTGAAAGGTCTTGGAAGGTATTGAAAGATCTTATCAGATATTGGAAAATCTTGGAAATTTTTAGAAAGTCTCGGAAGGTCTTGTAAGATTTTAAATTTTCTGGAGATATTTGGAAGGCCTTTGAAGACCTTCGAAGGTCTTGGAAGGATTTGAAAGGTCTTTGAAGGCCTTGAAGGTTATTGGAAGGTCTTGAAAGGTCTTAGAATGACTTGTAAGGCTATGGAAGGTCTTGAAAGGCCTAGAAAACATTAAAATGTTCTTGGAAGACACTGAACAATCTTAAAAAGCTTTGAAAAATCTTGAAGGTCTTGGAAAGTGTTGAAAGATCTTATCAGATCTTAGAAGGTCTTGTATGATCTTGAATCTTTTTTTATAAAGTGTTAGAAGGTCTTGCCAGGCATTGAAAGGTCTTGGAAGGCCTTGGAGGGTCTTGAAAGGTCTTGGAAGTTCTTCGAGGGTCTTAAAATATATTGAAATAATTTGTAAGGCCTTGTAAAATTATGAAAGGCTTTGAAAGGCATCAAAAGGACATGGAATATCTTCTATGGCCTCTTAAGGCCTTGGAAGGTCTTTTATGACATTAGAATGTCTTGTATGGTCTTAAAAGCTCTTGAAAGGTCTTGGAAAATATTGAAAAGTTCTGGAAGGTCTTGAAGGACTTTAAGAGCCTTTTAAGACCATGGAATGCATAGGAAGTCCTTGGAAGATCTTGGAAAGCCTCGAAAAGTCTTAAAAAATCTAAAAAGGCATCAAAATATTTTGGAAATTCTCGAAGGATCTTTCAAGACTTTGGAGAGACTTCAAACGTCTTGAAAGGTCTTATAAGGTCTTATAAAGTATTGTAAGATCCTAAAAAATCTTGGAAGGTTTTAAAAGACCATGAGAGGTCTTAAAATCCCTGAAAAGCTTTGAAATGCCTTGCAAGGCCTTAGAAGGTCTTGGAAGGTTTTGTAATATCTTGAAAGATTATGGAAGGTCTTGGAAGGTCTTGTAATGTGTTGGAAGGTGTTAGAAAGCCTTGAAAGCTCCTGAAACATCTTAGAAGTCCTTCAAAGATATTAAAACGCCATGCATTTTTGTGGAAGGCGTTGAAACGTCTTGTAAGGCCTTGCGATATCTTTGAAGGTCTCAGAAAGTTTTCAAATAATTTGTAAGATCTTAAAAGGCCTCGTAAAGTCTTAGAATGTCTTGGAAGGTTTTTATAGCCATGAAAGGTTTTTTTTTTTTTTTTTTTTTTTTTAAGATGTAAGAAAATTATGGAAGGTCTTTAAGTCTCAAAAATGAAAAGATTTAGAAAGATCTTGAAAAGTTTTGAAAGGTCTTGGAAGGTTCTGAAATATTTTGGAATGTTTTCAAAGATCTTCTAAGGCCTTGTATATCCTTGTGGTATATTTGAAGGCCTTGGAATTCTTGGGAGACCTTGTAATGGCTTGGGAGGCCTTATTAAGCCTGAAAAAGTCTTGAAAGGTCTTGAAAGTCCCTTGAATGTCACGTAAAGCCTTGCAAGGTCTTGCAAGTTTTTTACATTCATGGAAGATCTTCGAAGATCCTGAAACGGTTTGTAGGATAGTGAAAGATATTAAATGGTCTTGAAAGGCCTTTAGATGTCATGAAAGGTCTTGTAATGTCTTGATAGTCATTGAACGTCATGAAAGATCTTACTAGGTCTTAGATGGAATTGAAAGTTCTTGGATGTTCTTGGAATGTCTTGAAAGGTATTGGAATGATTTCAGAGATCATGGAAGGTCTTCAAATATCTTGGAATATCTCATAAGGTCTTCCAAGGCCTTGTGAGTCCTGATAAAGTCTTGTGATACATTTTAAGGTCTTGAAAGTCCTCGGAAGCTCTTGCAAAGTCTTGTAAGGTCATATAAGGTATTGGAATCCTTTAGAAGGTCTTGGAAGCCCTAGGAAGACCTTGTAAGGTATCTTTGAAGGCCATAAAAACCGTCGAAAACCTTTGAAAGGTCAAGTAAGGTCTTGTAGGATCTTAAACTGTTTAGTCTTGGAAGGTCTTTAACTGTTTTTAAAAGTGTTATAAGATTTAGAAAGGTCTTGGATGATATTGTGAGGACATGAAAGGTCTTGGAAGTTCTTGGAAAGATCTTAGAAGGACTAAAAAGTCCCGGAAGGTCTTTGAATATCTTAAAAAGTATTGTATGCTCTTGAAATGTCTTGTAAGGTCTTAGAAAATATTGAAAGGACAAGAAAGGTCTTGGAATGTCTTGGAGGATCACGCGATGGCATCGTGTTGAAGACTCTTAAGAAGATAAATGGTCATTCTCCTTGAATTCTCAAGGTCGTGGGATAAACCAGAGAACCTTGAAAGATAATTTTTCTTTTCATCTCCTTTTGTTTCACTTCATTTCATTTCATTCCACTTAATATTATCTTACTGTCCTTTGTTTCATCTTATCACTACACCATGCTCTATCTTACTGCATCTCATTATTTTCTATTTTGTTTTGTGTATATTACTATATTCTACAAGACTCAGACACCTTATTCTTTTCCTTATTTTTGGTGACATTTGGAGGTCGATCGATATGAAGATAGATGAGGGGGAAACTGGTTGAACCCGGCGGCCACGTCTTCCCTCCTTTTTAGTGGACCCCCAAGGGTCCTCTGAGACAAATGTGCAAAAGTGACTTGGTCCATCCCCCCATCTTCGTCCTATTCTTTTTGCCCAGCAACCGGAGACCGTTCCTGATAGAGTAGGTGACTCCTGCAACCTGCCTTTTTTTATTTTTCTTCTCTCTCTCTCTCTCTCTCTCTCTCTCTCTCTCTCTCTCTCTCTCTCTCTCTCTCTCTCTCTCTCTCTCTCTCTCTCTCTCTCTCTCTCTCTCTCTCTCTCTTTCTTGTGAATTCGACCATCTAGGGCAAGTGGTAGTCATCGTGAGCCAGTAAAGATCAAACCTGGCTCAGCAAAGTTATTAACTGAATATGAAGATCAGTGTACTATGACATTGAATATACATACATGCATACGTACATATGTATGTATATATGTGTGTTGTGTGCGTTATAAATTCACATATGATATATATATATATATATATATATATTAGGGTGATGTAAAGAAAACTGACCATCTCAAATCCTTGAAGATTCCCTCTAATTTGGCTCATTTTAGTATAAAAATCATGTGCATTTCAGATGTTGCTACCGCCCGTTCAACATTTTGTATATGATTATTTTTTATTTCACCCTCCCCCTGTAGCAAAGGGTAGAATGTAGATTTGTTCAAAACTTGGAATCAAAAACACATAGTTGTCATTACAAATTCTCAATCGCCTTCCACAGCCCTTGTCTCCTCATCCCTATCTCCCCACAGAGGTTGTGGCTGTAGCTGGCATCTAGCTGATTCATTTAGTACCATCACTGTCTTTGCTGAGAGTGGTTGTGTTGCTGTTATACTCATGGAGCGGCATGCACGTCACAAAACAGTTATCTGGCTCATAGTACATCCTATAGAGTCCCTAAATAGGCCCAGCTTCCATCTAGGGGGTAAACATTGGTGTTGTTGTTGAACTACAAGATCAACAAAAAGCAACAGGTGAAAATCGCTGCTTTGTCCGCTGCTAGAGATGTTATAGAAGTGTGGGAAAAGGACCGCATCTCAAAAGTGCTGAAATGCCATGTGGTGGGTAAAAAAGAAACTTTTCAATGAGTGGGGGAAACTAAAAAAAAAAAAATAAAAATAAAAAATAAGAAGAAGTAATCACCTGCTCTACTTAAAAATATGATGAATGGAAAAATGACTTGGATGATCTGTTTGCATTACACATGCGAATGCTCTTGACATGATAAAGATGGATGAAGATCGTGAGCTTCTGATGCTGCAACGACAAAAAGGACGAAAAGGCAAAATGGTTGGAGTGGGTAAAGTTATTCTACAAAAGGAAGAGATCGCTAGAGATAAAGAAATTTCAATTGAAATAAAAGAAAGGGGGATACAGCAGTGCTCTCAAGTTCAAGTTTATCAAGTTTGAATGAAGCAAGTTCAACACCAGATAAAGAAAATTTTGCCGACCCTCAGCAGCCAGTAACATCGAGACGAAGTAGATCATAGTCTAAGAGAATAATTTTTTTTGATTCCTCAATGCTTTCATCACTTGATGCTGTAAAATTAAGTGATAGAGCTGCTTCTGAAATCTTGATCCCAGCAATCAGTGTCCTTAGGCAAAAACCCTGAAGAATATAGTGTTAGCTATTCATCAATACGGAGAGCGAGACAAAAGAACCGCAAGGCAATGGCAGAAAAATTGAATCAGGATTTCAAAACAAATTCTCCTGTTCAAATACACTGAGATGGCAAACTAATTGAAGACATTACTGGTTATGAAAATGTTGAACGCCTGCTAGTTCTAATTTCTGACCAAGGAAATGATCAGCTTCTTGCTATTCCTATGCTTACCAGTGGAATAGGTCAAAATACTGCAGATGCTGTGCACATAAGTTAGTATTAGAGTGGAATATACCTGACCAAGTAAAGTGTATGTTATGACACCACTGCCTCCAACACAAATTATAAGAATTGTGCTTGCACTAGAATAGAGAATGGATAAAGATATGTTGTGGCTACCTTGCCAACATCACATTTTGGAAATAATTTTAGACGCTGCAGTTTCTGTTTCCTTGCTATTATGGGGCCATTACCTATAATCTTACATATTACTTTACCCATGGAAAACTACATTACAACACACATACGAATGAACACCCATCCACGCCCTAAGGGGAGCAACTATCACATGATCAGTGCGTGATAATGGCTAAGTCGTCAGGAATATACCTCTAACGCTCATATACACCACATCCCCGAATAAACCTTAAGACAAATTAAATCACAAGAAATAATCACATAATACAAGTATATCTAAATATATTAAAGTATGACATATATGTTTAAACCTTCCATTTGTAATGAACAACAGAATAAAGATTATAAAACTGGTAACTCTCCTCACCATGATGCTGACCTCAGCATTAAAACAGTATGTAACCCAAGACCGGACAAGAGAGTATCAGTTAGCAGATGAAAGTAGATCCCGTAGGATCGACACCGTGTATTTAGTGTGCCAATGAAAAGTACAGGAAATTTTATTGCAATACACGTCACCTGCGGATTCACAGCGTACTCTGGCCCTGAAATTCAACTGTTTAAGATATTCAAAGTGAGATGGGTGGAAATTTATCAGACAAATTACCAAACAGCAGCAGATGACCCTAGCATTGCAGAGAAAATATCAGATGCAGAAGAAATTATTAAAGTTGCTGAAAATAAGCTTGATGAGCAGCAGCCCAATGATGACTACAATGAATTGCTCGAACTAACCCAAATTTTCCTCGGTAGTACCACGAAACCAGGAATCAGCTTTAAAGCACCCAGAACTTATGACAGAGCATGATGGATGGCAAAGCTAATTTTCTGCTTTAAAATCCGGATGTTTGAGACTGAGTTCAAACTGATTGAAAAGGATGAAAGAGGACCGAGAGAAGTTTCTTGTTTTTCAATTGCAATATACATCAGAACATGGTTTAGGGCGTCCGCAGCTTCATGCGCTCCCCGTTCAGCTTTGCAAAGTCTGCAGCTCTACAAACAAAAGGATGATAAATTTGCAAGTGCTACACTGAATAATTTTTTGAGACATTTGTGGTACCTATCACATGAGACAAAAAACGAAATTAAGCACGCTGTACAAAAAACAGTGGACTCAAAACCAAGCAAACGCACATCAATGAATCCTGAATCAGCTGGACAAAAACAACTGCAGGATTTCGTTACTGCTAACACAAAGAGATTCTTTGAAATCCTAGGTTTGCCTTGAACATTTCCTGAATTAGATACTGAAGAACTGAATGATGATGAGAGTTATGTGAATGCAATAGACATCATATATAGGCTCAAAGTAGTAACCGACACTGCAGAAAGAGGTGTACGATTGATATAAGAATATAACAAACTGATGATCAATTATGAAAAGCAGATGCAATACGTTTTACAAGTTATAAAAGTTACAGGTCATCACTCACAAACAAAATACTCATGCTTCATAAGAAACAAAGTTACACTCATGTAAGTGGTTATGATATGCCTACTGGGGAAATTTCCACTTAAAAAAAAGTTAACGCGCTATATTCTGTGCCTCAGGAGGGTGCGGATATCAGCGTGCCTATGATTAATGAGTCCACTATTAGTAAAAAATGTCATAGATTTATCCCGAATTATGTATCTAAACAACTCCGGCAAAAAAAAAAAAAAAAGAGCACAAATTGATGTATACCAGTACTTACTTTTCAGTGCTTGGTACAAACCTCAAATTTTCATTTCTTTTATCTCAAATTTTTAATACAATGTTTTCGTTAGAATATAAATACAATGGGAGATTGTCTAATAAAACATAACCCTAATATATATATATATATATATATATATATATATATATATATATATATATATATATATATGTATATATATATATTAATATATATACATACTGTATATAAGTATATATAGATTCATAATAATATATATATATATATGTATATATGTATGTATATATATATATTTATATATATACACACACACACACACACACACATATATATATATATATATATATATATACACACACACACACACATATATATATATATATATATATATATATATATGTGTGTGTGTGTGTG
>NC_134787.1:67752754-67760254 GCF_046742065.1 Oratosquilla oratoria | reverse complement strand
TGCCCACGGTATACAAATGCAGTGGCGATGCAGGGAACAAGTTGGGGTCGCCTCAAGTCCAAGGTGAGCAACAATTGGGGACCACTACTCACCATAGATTCCCTTCCTAACCTCTGCACCGTGGTCAGGATTCGAGCACATGCCTGACAACCCCACGTCGTTACCATAAGCGTGCGCTACCACTGAGCCATGGGGAACCCCCACATATTAGCGAGATAGTCAGCGAAACATACATACTATTAATGAACACCAGAGCAGCTTTTCACAATATGGACAGATACTAAATGAAATAATGAAAGAATTTCTTCAGACCTAGATTCAGATATGCAGCATTGGTATGGTCCACGCACAAAAGGAGAATATGAATAGGACCGAGATAATACTGAGAGCAGCAACCAACTTGATCCCCAGCCTTGCAGAAAAAAAAAACACAAAAGAAAAGATTGAAAGTATTGTACATGTCATCAGTAAAAGAAAGAGGAGAAAAAATGACGTGATTGCAGTGTTCAGAGGAGTAGCATGAGGAGCAAATAAAACGTAGAGAAAATATGTCTTCCTTTGTGATAGGATGACGTCACGAGGTCGTGAGAGCAAGTTGGAAAAAAAAAAGTCTGAAGAATACGAAGATACGTGCGTGTTACGTATAATCTAAGAGAAGATATAACTCAATTCACAAGAAACAATTTAATAGTTAAATTTGATCGATGTAGAAAAAAAGAGAAAAAAACGTCACGAGTTTCCTTTCCTGTACATTAAACTTAGTAAATATACAAAAACACACATATACATACGAATATACATATGCATATATACATATACATATATATATATACATATACATATGCATATGCATATACATATACACATACACATACACATACATATACATATACATATACATATACATATACATATACATATACATATACATATACATATGCATATACATATGCATATACATATACAGTTGACATCATCTAAACTACTATAAACTGTTTTTACATTGCATATATCCTCCTCGAATTTTATTCAATAAAAACAAAAATTATGTTCCAATCATATCCAGAAAGACAAGACGTAGACATTGCAATTAAACAAAACAAGAGGAGATCTGTCTCGGAACTGACATACTTTGGAATTGTCCTTTCAAATGACACGAAAATCTAGTCGTGCAGTTTAAACCTTTGGGAATCTTTGAAAGTCTTTGATGACCGCCACATATCTAGAAACATTAAACTATTTTTCTACAACATTCTGGATGGTCGCTGGTTGAGCGGATTAGAACGTCGCAACTTGCGGTGGAGGTTCAGGTGAGCACTGTTTGAACATGCCGCCGACGAGTTGAACCGAGGGAATGGTTCATTAAATTTCACACTACAATGTCCTTTGTAAGGGGCACCGTCTTAGCTTCTTGATAGGGGGGAGTTCATGACGTTAAACCGAATTATTACCATCATGCCTGTTGTCACAGTTCTCTATAGCTCAGAAACATGGACCACATACACACGTAATAGTCAAACATTGGAGAATTTTAACTAAAGATGTCTGAGAAAGATCCTTTATACGAAAAGAGTATAAACGTCCTTGAAGTAGCAGGGATCACCAGTATTGAAGAAGGTATCATAGAAAGTCGACAACGATTATCTGGACATGTAAAACAACGCCAACTACTCGTCTTCCACGTAAATTTTTGAGCTATGAAGTAAATAAATAAGCTTAGAGCACAGAAGGATAGAGGAAAAGGTGGAAAGGCACTTTACAACACTATCTTAAATCAAGTAACATCAGAGAATTTACAGAAAACTTCGAAAAGAACGCCAAAACAGCCATGACTACAGCCAAAGTCTCCCTGGAATCATCACATTTGTCAACTACGGAGACAAATACTATCTGGGAATCTCTTCACACACACCCGGATATGTCAACGGGTACGGCATGTAGCAACATCCTCTTCGATCAGGAGGGATTACTGACAACGATGGTGACGGTGACGTATAAATATGCATGAGACTCCGCATACGTACAGTATGCATATGTACACATACATATAAACATACGCGTGCACACTTGCGCGCACGCGTAAAAGCACACACACACACACACACACACACACACACACACACACACACACACACACACACACACACACACACACACACACACACACACACACACACACACACACACACACACACACACGACTCTATGGTGTGGTTGGTAGAGTTCCCGGCCACCACTACGGCGGTTCGGGTTCGAATCCCGTCCAGGGCTGAAATAATTTCAGCATCGCTGCGCTGCAAATCTTTACTCCAACTCTCGTGGGCGGAGAGTTGTATGTGTGTGTGCGTGTAAGGTCACAGCATTACCCATAAATCGGTCTTATATGAGCTCTGAGCTCTCTTTAGGGAAGGAAATAGCTGTCGATCCAACACGTGATCCAAGACCGTGGTGAATAAACGACTCGGTGGCATAGTGGTAGAGTTCCCACTACGGTGGTCTGGGTTCGAATCCTGTCCAGGGCTGAAATAATTTCAGTATCGCTGCGCTACGGGTCGTTATTCCAACTCTCGTGGGCAGGGAGTTGTGTGTGTGTGTGTTTCGTGTGTGAGTGTAAGGTCAAAGCATCAACCATAGCTCGGTCATATATAAGCTCTGAGCTCTCTTCCGGAATGGAAATAGCTTTCGATCACGAGACCAACACGTGGTCCAAGACCATGGTGAATCACACACATGCCACACGTACACTTCGTCCAAGACTGGAATATGCGTCAGTGATATGGTTCCCCCACAGAGTGAGGGTTATAAGGAAGATCGAGAAAATACAAAGGGTAGCAATCCAACTGGCCTTTAGCCTGGTAAGTAAACTATACGAGGAAAGACTAAAAACACTGGTTCTTCCAACGTTGAAAGATCGAAGAGAAAGAGGTGATGTGGTTACTGTATTAAGGTCACTGAAGGGGATAGATTACATAGAGTCGAGATATCTTAATTAAGGATGAGTTGGCTTGAAGAGGTCATGGAAATAAATTAAAGACTACATGTCAAAAGAATATAAACAAATACAAATTTCCATATAGATGCATAAATAATTTCAATAGTTTAGGTGGCATAGGCCAAACTCGAACAATATATAAATTTAAATCTAAATGTGGTAATTGGAAATCGAGTGTATGAATTAAGTTGGAACTATACATGAATGTGAGGGTACATATAGTGAAGAGCAGGGGACGGAGCACCCAATGAGCGTTGCACAATTCCTGTATACTATAATTAGTAGGTAAATACAATTAGGTAAATACACACATGCACAAGTGCTTACGCTTGGGCCCAGACACGTAGTAACACACATAATTAACCGCCCACAAAAGCAACATGAGCATCTCCATTATTTGTGATACAGAAACAGGCAAGTCAAAATGAAACCACCCACGCAAGAGTTGCTATGTTTCTATGGACCAGGAAGCGTTGAACCAAACCTCGAATATCATGGTCATCTATCTGTCTTTTATGGAGAAAAAATAGAAGGCAACCTAGAAGTAATGGGTAATTCTCTCTGCTAAATCTAGTGAAGGATATCGTGCTTTTATGATATTCTTTGGTCCACCACGGTACCTCCATAAAGAAAAAAAAAATAATGAATAAGAAATAAAATGAATAAATAAATACAAGAGTAGTGGCACCCCACCCCCAAGGGGTGACAGCCTAACTAGCAGGGTTTGGGTAACTGAGACATACATTCCCTATCGCGATCCAGCAAATGTAAATATGAACAAGAGATTGCACGCACACACGCGTTAACATACACATATACACACATACATACATACATACATGTATACATACATACTTACATACATACATACATACATACATACATACATACATACATACATACATACATACATACATACATACATACACATACACGTACACGTACACGTACACGTACACATATGTACATGCAAACATAGACATACAGACACACACATAACAAACACACAAATGCACGCATACACACAAATGCACACACACAGATATATAGACATCGGTGGTATGGTCCCCAGGTAGAGTGAAAAATATAAGCAAGAAAAAGAAGATATAGAGAGCGGCAACCTAAATTTTTCCCAGCCAGACAGATAAGCCATATGAGGCGAGACCAAAAACGATGAACGTGCCAACATTGAAAGATTGAAGAGAAACAGGTAACTTGTTCACAGTATTCAGGCCCCTAAAGTGGGCAGACGAAAGTGACAGAAGAGATACTTTGATCACGGATGTGAGGGCATCAAGAGCACACGAGAACAAATTGAAAATACAGATGCAATTCTCAATACAGATGCATGAATCCTTGAAATGGCTTAGAAGACAATATAGCTCAAGCTAGAACAATACACGAAATCAAATCTAAGTATGATAACTATAAAATAATTATACAGACCAACTTAGAACCATTCATGATATTTAATCGAGGTATGATAAATTGGAGAGAAACAGGAATTCATAAACGTTGCTCCTTTTATATTGTAATTAAGTAAATACAATAAGGTACATACACATACGAACACTTAAACACACGCGCCCACACACATACATACACAAAAACATACATATAATCATACTCATAAGCATGTGGCAACACGCCACTACTGCAGTGTCCCCTTAACGCTTGTAACATCTTTGTAAGATAAAGTTACTAATCGTGGTCGAATTATTATATGTGTTCATGGTAATGAAATTATATGTTGCAAATAAATTTGCCACATAAAGGATAGCCCTGATAATGTAAAAACCATCTTGAGTGTGACATATTGTATAGAATGTACAAAATTGTAAAATATTGATTGTATATACTTTTTGTGATGGCGGACGAGAAATAAAATGGGAAGGCCAATTAATAATCGAGCAAGTGGGTCTGCCCCACACCTATCATAACTCTAACTTCCTTCCGTTTCATTCTTTCCTTACACTAATCCTCCAAATCCCTCCTCTCCCCCATCTTACCTATCCTACCCTTTACTACTAAAATGGTAAGGCCAAATACAAAATAGGAATGTTAATTAATCCTTCTCTTAAGGACGATGCCCATTTACCATGATATGGTAATTAAGCACACACATACGCACTTGGGAGCTTCCCTGTCCAAACTCTATTAAGATATTAAAGTCTATTAGTGGTATCTCTGGGGCAATTCTGCTCTCTTTTCAGAAAATTAAAATGATTCAAAGTACATATACGAATATAACCTATTTTTTTATACTCCATCCTTCAGAAACTTTTTTGTTTATCTTGCATATATATATATATATATATATATATATATATATATATATATATATATATATATGTGTGTGTGTGTGTGTGTGTGTGTGTGTATACAATATATATACATATACATATATGTATATATATATATATATATATATATATATATATATGTGTGTGTGTGTGTGTGTGTGTGTGTGTGTCTACATATATATATATATATATATATATATAATATAAATACATATGTATGTGCGTATATATGTATATATATATATATATATATATATATATATATATATATATATATATATATAAACATCTTTTCAACCACAATTCATTTTTAATTCCATTACATCGCAGTCGCGACTGATGAGGAGCTCGAAGGAAGTATATATCATAAATTGAAACGTGATCGACAAGAAGACTCGAACCCAGCTCGACCACATTTCAATTTACAATATATGCTTCCTTCGAGCTCCTCGTCAGTCTCGACTGCGATGGCAAGGAATTAAAAGTGAATTGTGGTTGAAAAGATGTTAATCTATTCACTGGGAACCATTCAGTGTATGTATGTATGTATATAGATACACACACACACACACACACACACACACACACACACACACACACACACACACACACATATATATATATATATATATATATATATATATATATATATATATATATATATATATATATACATTTTCTATTAAAAATCACTGCATACTCTGCGTTGGTGATCTTCTTCTTAAGACTTTCTATTTTCCTCAGTATTTTCTTCTCTGAAGCAGGGAGAGAAAATATCACATTTCCGAACGAGTCCATGTTTGGAAATAAAAAACAACATTTAACGACGTTTCGCCTATACATTAGGCATCTTCTGGTAAATTTATTGAAGAAATTTTTTAGAAGAATATAAATACAGAAAAATACAGAAAAAGAGACATAAAAAACAAAATGGAAGAACATTCTTGTCTACGCTTTACGGTGGAAAGGAGCGTCAACAATAAAATTCCTTTTCTAGACGTTTGGGTAGATGGTACAAAAGGCATTTTCACTACAACTGTCTATAGAAAACCAACTAATTCTGGAAGATGTCTAAACGGTTCTAGTGAATGTCCCTCCAAATATAAGATGAGCGTAATACGTGCCTATGTCACAAGAGCCTTTAAAATTTGTTCCAGTTGGCAACTACTACACCAAGAACTTGTTAGAGTCAAGCAAATTTTAACAAACAATGGCTTTGCAATGAGGGACATTGATAAGGAAATTAAAAGTAATATGGAGAAAGCCAACACCAAGAATAAAGAGTTAGAGAATAAGAAAAATAATATAAACATTTATTATCAAAATACAATGTCATCAGCGTACAAAAAAGATGAAAAAGCTCTAAAAGACATTATCCACAAAAATTGTAAGCCTAGAAAAGAAGAAGACAAAATAAACCTTATAATCTTTTATCGTAACCCTAGAACATCATCGCTGGTGATGAAAAATAACATGACAGCTACCACGGATAAACTCAAGAAAAATAATGTGGTATACAAATACTCTTGTGATTTATACAAAGACGGTGTGCTTTGCCAAGAAGAGTATATAGGCCATACCACACAAACTTTAACTCAGAGGATCACACAACATATGCAAAATGGCGCGATAAAAACCCACGTGACAAAATCCCACAATACCAGCATTACACGGGACCAGCTAAATAAAAGCACCTCAATTTTGGTTATGGATACTAACAGAAAGAAACTGAAATGTTTAGAGGCTGTTTTTATTAGAGACCATATGCCTTTAATAAATATACAACAAAATATGTGCGGCACTTTAGAACTCTTCGGAGCATCCCGCGTCACCAACAGAACATGACGCGTGTTACCAATTGACCTCTCCTTTATGTCTCTTTTTCTGTATTTTTCTGTATTTATATTCTTGTAAAAAAAATTCTTCAATAAATTTACCAGAAGATGCCTAATGTATAGGCGAAACGTCGTTAAATGTTGTTTTTTATTTCCAAACATGGACTCGTTCGGAAATGTGATATTTTCTCTCCCTGCTTCAGAGAAGAAAATACTGAGGAAAATAGAAAGTCTTAAGAAGAAGATCACCAACGCAGAGTATGCAGTGATTTTTAATAGAAAATGTATTAATGAAAACCTGCTCCCTAAGTTCACTAATATATATATATATATATATATATATATATATATATATATGATATATAATATA
>NC_134787.1:67740254-67742754 GCF_046742065.1 Oratosquilla oratoria | reverse complement strand
GATTGTGGGCAAGTTACTTAAAAATTAGGTTAATTTGCAATTTTGTTTAAGGGAATGGACCCAAGAATAAAAAAAAAAAAAAAACTATAATGGAAAAATATATAAGATAGGGGGTAGAAGAAAAATACATAGGAGAGAGCTTGATAAGTTTGTGTGTATGTATCTCACGTTTCGGGCATAAACGCGTTTTTTTCAGAGATACCACAGAAGACTATACCAACATCGGCTCATATACATAGTTTATCTCGCTGACTCCAGCACCAGACTCTCCATCCCATCAATGATCCAGCCTATCCACGTGCCAGACTCCCTTCTTCATAACTATTTCCGCTTGTCTTTTCCTACTTATTTTAGTTAATTCACCATCCCACTCCCACGCGGTGGGAAGTGAGAAACGTCTGGTAGGGCAAAGCCCTGTCGGTCGTGGCAATCTTTTTTTTTTTTTGGGGGGGGGGGTGGCGGAGAGGCGACCCAACACCGGTCCAAAGCGGGTACCATGAATCGAACTCATAATCTCCTACTTATGAATGCGATACAGTATTCACTGGGCTTTCGCGTCAAAGTATCATGACAAATATTTGGTAAAGATATGTGGACGATATTTTGATCATAGTCCCGAAGGATATGCAAATAGGAAACAAAATGAGGATGCTGATTAATGTTGATAAAAACATTCAGTTCACTACTAAACTAGAAAGTGAGGAAAAAATACAATTTCTAACAATATCGATATGGATATATGAGACTGAGGTTAAACCTTTGTGAAAAACGACCGATAGAGATAATTTTATTTTCTATCTATCGGGGCATAATAACAGAACCAAGACTGAACCTATTCAAGGGTTCTTGTTACGTGCAATTAGCATATGTAGCCAAGAATTTCTAAAAGATGAATTTAAGTACATAATACAAGTATTCAAGTGATTATGGTACCCTAAAAGTATTTTATTTCGGTTTAAGAAGAAGGCCGTAGAAGAGAAGAAACCTCAGCAGCATGGATAAAAAAAAGATTAAATACAGTACATAACGGGACAACCATCCTGAAAAAGTATCTTCGTAAATCAAGTTTGAGCATCGGGAAGAAAAATAGGTTATACGATAAGGGGGGAAACAGGAGAGTGAAATAAATAAAAGATAACGTCGTGTATCAGATTCCGTGCGGTGGCTGCAATAAGATATGCATTGGTTGAATCTGGCCGTGGTGTATCAAAAGGAATAACACGAACATTAAGGAAACTTGAAGCATCATCGGCCATCGCACGCCATGGTCAGGCATGTAGGTCAGGATTTGCTTTTACCGAGATGGAGAGGACGCATTGGTGATGTATGAAGAATCAAACAAAACAATCAGAAAAATCATGGAGGCATCACAATAGGGTGACCAATAATAAGGAAGATTTCCACAAGAGGCGGAAATAGTTGTGAAGAATGAAATCAGGCATGTGGATAGCTTGGATCATTGGCGGGATGGAGTGAAACTGGTACAGCGGTTAGCTAGACGAACAGTATATAAGCTCAAGTTTTTGTAGTATCGCTGAAGAAACATGTTTATGCCCAACACGTTATATATATATATATATACATATATATATATATATAAATATATATATATATATATTTATATATGTATATATATGTATATATATACATATATATATATATGTATATATATATATATATATATATATATATATATATTATTTAATTTTATCAAGCTCTCTTTTGTGTTCATTACTTCTACCTGTCAATATGGATTACTCTTACAGATATATATGTATGTATATAGGTATCTTATCCGAGAGTTGACACCTTGACGTGGTGGATAGGTTTGAGAATCTTAATGACTACAAAAGCTATGTCGATTGAGAGAAAATTTCTACAGGGTCACCCATATCAAGCCGGTTTTGTAAGAAAGATGAGGTAAAGAGCAACTCACACACGGTCGAAGGACCCACTGCTAATTGGCACGTCCCTGATGATGAACAGGGAAATTTCTCATAGATATATGGGGTACCGTCATGATGACGGCGCAGACCATTGGGTACCCTATAGATATATAGGGCTTCACTGAATAAAATGAATAAGGTGACGCCAAAGAAATATCTCATCAGAAACTAGTTGGCAGGGAGGTGAGATTACTGCCAAAATTCCTTCGTAGAAACCATGATTTGCACAATCAAAAGAAAACCGGGTGTTCCTGTTGGATCATCGTCTACTAAAGGTCCAACAACGTTGGCTTGTGTGCTTACGGGCAGTTTGTCACCAAAAGTGAATAAGCAAAGTCCAAGCAGATCCAAGTCTTGTACATTAAATGACAAGAAGAAAATGAGGATCTATACTTACAACGTAAGAACCTTCTCAGAAGACCACAGGCTGGTGAGTTTACAGGAAGAACTAGACAATATCAAGTGGGACATAATTGGACTGAATGAAGTCCAAGGAGCCGAAGGAAATATGATACAATTACAAGATAGTCACCACCTGTCCTACTATAGAGGTA
>NC_134787.1:67730254-67735254 GCF_046742065.1 Oratosquilla oratoria | reverse complement strand
GTCTCTCTTCCTAGTGCTATGCCATGGGCTTCTCTTAAATTATTTTTTGGGGCTCCAGATGTCAGTTGGTATGAGAGGGGACGGGATAACCTCATTGTCGTCATGCCAATATAGGTGGAGGGGAGGGCTTCACAGTTCCTTCGTGTGCATGTGAGCCTATAAATGACATGTGATTTCTGAATTTCCTTGTTCTTTTGTTGGGGGCTTTTTCTAATAAGGAAGTGGCTAGTTTTCCTAGTTTGATAATAAATCACCAGGTTAAGTATTTTCTCTGGATTGACTGGTTTAATATTTCTTTTTAAAATATATATATGTATGCATATATATATATATATACATATATATATATATGTAAATATATATATATATGTATATATATATATATATATATGCACACACACACATATATATATATATATATACATATATATATATATGTGTGTGTGTGTGTGTGTGTGTGTGTGTGTGTATGTACGTATATATATACATATATATATATATATATATATATATATATATATATATATACAGTATATATATACCACATGTTCTTGTTTTCAAATGAGCAACATTCTACACATGATACTGTATGTCTTATTCTTGCTGGACAGCTCCCTTCAGACGGTAACAAGAAAATTAGAAAAAAAAATAGAAATAAAATTTTCCTTCGTTTTACTCTAGTTCCAAAAATCGAAGAAAGGTTGACCTGGAGAAGGTACAGGAACCCCAGTACACTCCTAACCCAGATCTCTCTCGTTCGGGGATATCACGTTAGTGAATCTCACCCCCCCCCTCTACCGGGGGGAGAGGAGAGGGGGGTACCGAGAAGAAGAGCAAATGAGAGCAAAACCGGGGAGAGCAGTCGGAGGGGGGAAGCTGGCAAGCGACCGAGTTTCTTGACCGCCATTTTCACGGTCGCAGACCAAATCGATATTCTCTGACGCGATGGAATTTGCACGGTCATGTGACTGACGCGAAAGTCACTCACTTCATGGTAGTACAACACCAGGAAAAAGAAAACGGAACGTCGAACATAAATACCCATCTTCTTCCCCTACCTTCCAACTGCTTGTACAAGAAAGGAAAAAGTGGCTCATTCACTCTGAGCTTCTCGTTTTCTTTGGAGATGCAGGGGAATACTCAACAGTTTCTCTTGCGAGAAGTCAAGCCAGTTTGAAAGTTAGTGATACATAGTTACCACTCCATGTGGAAACGAGATTAGTCTTCAATGCAGTTAAGACCTCTGGGAAATTCGAGTTACCACAGAGTCCCAGTCTCGCATGATGGAGCTACAAGGTCTTCAGAATAATTTCAGTCTTTGACATGGTCTCTTCAGGTCCCCAACAAAGTAAATATACTAATCAAAGAAATGGGTATGTTTTGCACAACTATATATTCTTTCAACCCTATTTAACTAAATTATGTATGCGATTATTAAAAGAATAGTTTTGAGTTTTGTGGAAGAGACTTGTTATGAAAGAAAGGGGCCACCGTAAACTCCTCAAATTATGCAAATCTGAAAATAGTAAATGGAGTAAATCCCATGCCATTGAAAACGAGAATATCTTTTTTTTATACCTTGGGTTGTCACGTATTCATTTTGGCTGCCTAAAAGCTACTTCTTTCTTAGTCAGCCAACCTTTTCTCAATTAACCTTTTACTTACAATATTCGACACAAATGTTTGTTTTGACTATCCCAGGCAACTTTACTTAGCTGAAGGAACGTTCCCCATCATAGAAAAATGAAGCCTTGGACAAATGTTTGTTTGCATTATCCCATGCAATTTTAACAAAAAGGAAGAATAAAAAAATCCTTGGGAAACACTGCAAGGAACCAAGGAGGCTAACCTAACTACTCACCTTGTGAACGACACAGGATCTAAAATCGGTTTCTGGTAGGTGTGACACCATGAGGGCGGGGAGCAAGGGTGGATCTCCTCATGGTCAGGCCCAGAGGGACGTGACAACAACGTAGAGATAGTACCAACAATTTCCTCCTCCGGCCAGACTATGACCATCATTGGCAGGGGGAGCAGTCAGGAACACCCGTTGTACCATTTTCCTTGGAGTCTTTGGCGATGTTGGCTAAATGTTAGAAAGAGTGTCGTTGGTGTTAGAAAGACTTCTGCCTGACAATTGGCGGAGTTCATCTTTTTCTTTTTCTTCAAGAATTTTTGACCGATGTTGAGGGGCCTTTGAATTCCACTTTGGGAACGGGAATTTTGCATTCGAAGTTCGATTCCCAATTCAAGTCCTCATGGCTCGGCAAACATAATAAATCAATCCATAGAGTGCTCCTCACACTCTAAAAGTCGTCCTCAACAAAAGGTCACACTTGAAAAACCACTCGTAACTTCAAGTAGTAGTTCACCTGTTTCTCATTTTGACCCCACGATAATAGTCTTGTCTATATCAAACACCACCACACTTCTCCTTCATTTTCTCCTTCCCCACCACCTTCTTCTCCCGCGCCTCCTTCTCCTCCTTCTTCTCCCTCCTTCTCCACCACTGCCGAGACACTAATTCGAATTTTTCTGTCACTCTATTACTTATTATCAATGTTGTGATGAACAGTTTGACCCGAATTTAGATCAGGCGCGCGTGGCCTGAGAGTTCAATGTCAATGCGTTCACTCGTCCGAGCCGCCGATTTCAAACTTGGCCGTCATGACAACAGAATATCCACGAAATGTTTCAGACAAGCCGCAACGGCCGCTAACTGTCGTTAACGGTCGCTAACGGTCACCCAAGTGCCGCGCGTTCGAAAACGAAGGGAGTAACTGTCCGTTTGGGGGGAAGAGAGAGTTTGAAAAGGGGCGCGAGCGTCTCGGGCGGGCCAGAGACTCAACAAAGGGCTACGGTGCTGCTACCATCCACGTCTACACCCAACCACGGCCTTCGCCACACTAGCACCGCCGTCACCGAAGTTGATGCTGCTGCTGCTGCTGCTGCTGCTGCTGCTCCTCCTGCTGCTGCTGCTACCCTGCTGCTGCTGCTGCTGCAGATCATCCAGGGCCTTGATCACGCTGGCCTCAGCCACCACCGCCACTACCACATTCATAATCACCACAACCACCCGATGAGTTCAGCCACGTCACGAGTATTTCAGTCTTCGGGAAACGCGTGCACTGATTGGGGAGCGAGTTCTCAGCGTGAGTACTGATTGGGCGAGTTTTCGGCTAACGAGGTGACGGCCAATTTTCCCTCCCTGTCTTTTTTTTATTTTTTATCTTTCATTCTTTCTTTCTTTTACTTTTCAAAACTTGCACGCTCGCTTCTAGTGAGGTCTCTTTGAGCTGACTTAGAATATCTAGGGCAATAACAATAATTTATTTTGTATTATTTGTTTTTGTTTTGTTATCATTTCTGTCTGATTTTCATTTATTATTAGTTATATGTCAATTTATTATTATCTACTATTTACCTTTTTGTTTATTATTTAACTATACCTATGCATTTATCTATGTATTTTATTTGGTATTTACATTATTATAGTTTTTATTTATTATTTTATGATTATTATGACTTTTTTCGCATCCGACCTAGATATGGACCAAAAGGTCTCCTGTCAGCATGCTCCGCCTTTGTAATCCTTTGTAAGAATAAAGCATTTAAATCTTTTCATTTTGATACATAACTCGTTAAAGAGTTTATCAAGGTAGTTTAACTGACAAAACTTACTAATCCAGTATTGGTTAAAGGGTGTAAGTATAAATAGTCTGACATTTGACAGAGGAAAATATTTCAATGATTCCATTAAGTTACCTAACCTTGAAAGAGACTTTTACTGACACAGCATATAGATACAATTTGGAGTATCCTATAAGTTGAATAATTGTATTTTGTCAGAGATAACCAGCACTTCTATCCTTGAGGGTAATATCGCACGGAAAAGGTAAATTTATAGAAGTGGTAATAGAGAGGTTGAAGTAGATAAGCTGAAAGGAGAGATTTATGTTAAATGTGATCAACATTATTTTATGAGTGGAATAAGTTAAATTAAGCCAAATGGCATTAGCCAGAAGAAAAGGTTTAAATCTTCCACGCAAACTCACACACACACATGCTCGCACACACACATACACACATACACATACACACACGCACACACACACACACACACACACACACACACACACACACACACACACACACACACACACACACACACACACACACACACACACACACACACACACACACACACACACACACACACACACACACACACACACACACACACACACACACACACATACATACAGTATACACACACCCTCACACACGTCATATCTATACACAACCAAGTGAGTGTATATGAAAACGTTTGCGTGAGTTGTGTCACCAGGAAAAAGAGAGAGGGTACAGAACATCAAGTACTTTGAGTTTTCTACTAAAAGGTTGAAGTGGAAACTACAGCAAAAACACAAAATGGTGGATGGAGTTGAATGTCTGAATGTTCGGGTGGAAGAGAAAATAGAAATAAATGAATTACCTACTCACTATATTGGTATTGCACATCTTGAATGAAATTACTCGATGGCATACCGTGTATATGTCAAAAAATAGAAAATATAATTTAAACTAAAAAGACAAATAGATGAACGAAAGCTAACGAACGTGGGAGAGAGGAGGCGTTCGAGCTCAGTGTTCATGGTCCATTACCTCTACTCCAGTACATTGCCAAAAAACAATTTCGCTCCAAAAATTCGAAATTTCCAAATTTGAGAGGCTTCCAATAGAGAGATCTATCTGCCGAGTATATGTTAGCGTGAGGGAGTTCCAAACCTTAAAACTCAGAGATTAACTCAAGACTTGAGTATAGTCGCCTGCCGCAAGCCTGAAAACCACAAGCAAGTAAAGCGGGCTATCAAAGGGCTTATTTCAGCCTATATCACAGAACAGTTTTGTAAGCCCCATTTAGGAAAAAAGAGCTTAATGATATTGTTTTCCGAGGTCCGGGTGACGAAAATGTGTGCAACCAATCAGATTACAGGTTA
>NC_134787.1:67686418-67688918 GCF_046742065.1 Oratosquilla oratoria | reverse complement strand
CCTGGATGACGGGTCATTCCTGCATATTGTCCACTGCCCTGGGTCAGAAACAGTGTCGCAAGACACAACACATCCACAGCAAGGCCGTTTCTTTAAATCGGCGACACCCCCTCTCCGTTCCCTCATGAAGAAAAGGAGAATCCGGGTAGAAATCCCTACGGGTTGTGTCAATTTATTTCTTATACATACTCCCTCACCATCCATCCCCCACCCACTCCCCCTCATGCATCATAGAATCATCCAAACACAACCATTCTCCATTCACCCCTATTTTCTGTCCTCTCCCGTCCTTCCTCAACTGACATTCCTCTCTTTCCCGATGCCCCTTTTACCCAATCCTTCCATCTCATCCTAGGACGCCCCCTCATGTTCACTCCTTCCGCCTCTGCTTTCCACACCTCTTCTACTCATTCTTTCCATGTGTCCAAACCACCTTTAATACTCTTTCACCAACCCGGTCTCCCAACTCCCTTTCCACCCCTGCTCTCCTCCTCACCTCATCATTTCTCACTCTATCTAGCCAAATAACCCCTATCATACTTCTCGGGCATTTAATCTCAAACACATTCAACCTCCTTCTCACTTCCTCTTTTATACATAAATACATACATACACACATACATACATACATACATACATACATACATACATACATACATACATACATACATACATACATACATACATACATACATACATACATACATACATAAATACATACATACATACATACATACATACATACATACATACATACATACATACATACATACATACACACACACACACACACACACACACACACACACACACACACACACACACACACACACACACACACACACACACACACACACACACACACACACACACACACACACACACACACACACACACACACACACACACACACACACACACACAAGGTTCGTTAGTTTACCCATTACCTTTTTATGTTATTGTTATTTCTTTCATAGGGGGAGATCGCACATCAATTCCTTCGTCCCAATGCTATCCTTTTTCTCTAGTGAGAGCCGACTTGAAGTGGTTGTTCATGACTTCAACCATTTCTAATTTTTCTATATATTCTATATTTCAGTGGCGTAGTTTTAATATTTGTTTATTTCAAAGTTTACCATTCACATATCTATAGAATAGTTTGGGTTGATCTATACATTTTTCTATGATGTCTTTTTCCTAGTTTCTTTTTTCCTCTGCGCACTTTTACATATTCATTTCTGTGATTGATACATATTTGCCACTTTCCTGTTTTTCCGTCTTTTCCAAGCTCCTCTTCCATCTTTCGCCTCACGGTATCTTCTATTCAACCAGCACTTAATGTACACTTTTTCTTGTTTCTGTCTTGGTGTGTATTCATTCACTCCTTCATTATAAATTTCCATCAAAATCTACTTCTACTTGCGTTTCTTCTTTGAATTGTTTTTTCCCAATTTGCATTTCGAAAGAATTTCTTAAGTTTCTCAAGGTCAGTTTTGTTGTACATCAGTCTTCCTTTTCTGTATTTCTCATTTCTCTCTATCATATTTTCTCCTTTAGTTCAGCCGCTATTAGTATGTGGTCTCCCTTTCCAAATTGTGTCTTGTCTTCAATTTTATCCACAATTTTAGGTTCTGTTGTATATATTAAATCTAGTCTCGACTGTTATTTATTACATCTATGTCTGGTATTTCATTTTACCCATTGTGTCTTGTCATACATTTCCCCATAGATCCTCTCC
Source organism: Oratosquilla oratoria (assembly GCF_046742065.1). Classification (NCBI taxonomy): domain Eukaryota; kingdom Metazoa; phylum Arthropoda; class Malacostraca; order Stomatopoda; family Squillidae; genus Oratosquilla; species Oratosquilla oratoria. The sequence continues at coordinate 67,687,180 of NC_134787.1, read as the reverse complement.
ACCTTTCACTGTAATCTCTCCCCAACAGATTTCATTTCAGTTAAAATCTCCCATGAGTACCAGGTTACCTCCATCATTCAACATCTCGTTTAATGAATGCCTTGTATCTTCTAACATCGTTAAATGCTCGCCTTTCTTCCAAGAGCCCTTTTTTGAGGGGGGGGGGCACATAAATCACCACAAACTTTGTACTTTTCGTGTCGCTGCTTTCAACTTTTATCATGATCATTTCCACACTGTTTTTACCCTCTGTAACTTTCGACGCATTTAATTTTTTCTTGGCCAAAAACACGATTCTTCCGCCTTATTTCTCGTTTCTGTTTTTAACTCATTCATTATATAACCCATGTTCAACACTATTTGGTGGTAGTAGATCACTTAATTTCGTCTCCACGATTTCCATTGTCCTTGTTTTTTCCCTTCTTTTTCTTCTGACAGGTAATCATTTAGTTCACTGAATTCCAAAATTAATCCATCTATATTAGTATAGGCCATATTTATTTTTATTTTTTATTTTCCATCCCGTTTTCTGGTCCTTCCGTTTACATTAACTTCGTTTACGATTTTCTCAGCCTCATGTCTAAGATTCCCCAATCTCCTTGCTTTCGGTCTCCGTTTCTTTTCACTTTTTTTTTTATTTGTGTACTATATATATATATATATATATATATATATATATATATATATATATAATATATACATATATATATATATACATATATATATATATACATATATATATTTAGCTTCATCTGTTAGTGT
>NC_134787.1:67661418-67666418 GCF_046742065.1 Oratosquilla oratoria | reverse complement strand
CGGCTGTATTTCTTCATGTCAAAAATAAGAATCATTCTTTCGATTGGGGTAAGGCCAGATTAGTGTTCAAGTCCCACTGCGGTTTCAGGAGGAAAATAGTCGAATCAGCATTAATTGATGAATGCCCTAATATTAATATTTCTAAAGGGCAGTGGACTTCTGACATCATTTCACGCGCGGCAGTTAACAAACTTGTACGGACATTACAACCCCCCCCTCTCCTCACCCCCTCCCTCCTCCGCCACCCCAGTTTGTCCCGCACCTAAGTGAGGTCATCTGTCCACATCCCTTCTCTTCTCTGTAGCTTATAAGTCCCCTCTGTACTCTGTCTTATGTACTGTACTGAAGAGTGCTACAGTAGGATTCTTCTTTATTCGAAGTTTATTTTCTCTGACTGTGGGTTTCCTGTGATATATATATATATATATATATATATATATATATATATATATATATATGTATATAATTGTTATAAATTATAATATAGATTTTATTTTGTCTAAATGTTATACATACTGATACAAATTATTCGAAATCGCATGCATATCTTAATATTAATTCATACCATGTGTATGTAGTAGTACATTTTTGCAACATTTAGTTCGCGCCATGTCTCACTACACTCGGTTTCAGCCAGCCGCAAGAAACCTGACTGCATCCATTGACCAGTCCCTTATGAACTCTAAGAATACAAACAGGCCTGAGGATGACACAATTCAGAACCCCACCAATAACCATTGCTTGAATAGCCCCCCAAGACCCCTCCTGCCACCAGTACTACCCAAGCTTCTAACCAAACCCAAGCTAACACAAGTACAGCTCAAACCACTAGCCAGACCAGTACTTTTCAGACTACAACAAACATTCAATCTACAAGACCCAACTTACCGCCTCCGAGTCCTCCCGATCAAATTCATAATCGTTATACTCTATCAACGGTTAGTCCCAACATTCCAACATTCTCGAAGACCAGTGGCATATCCATATCTGACTATATAGCGGTGTGTGATGTCCATTTTCTAACAATAACATAACTCAAGGCAAACACAAAATCACTGCTCTTAATCGACATTTCGACCCTCACGACGAGTACTGTCAATTTGTATGCCCTTTGGAATCCAATTTGGAATCTGGTCTCTCATACTCAGAGTAGTGCTCAGAACTCAGGAATTATTTAGAGGCAAAGCAACCAGCAACATCCATTTCCTATTCAAGTTCCTGGAGATCATGCCTAACCTCCCTCCTCCTCATTTCACTCCCTTGTCATACAGGTCGCGGAAGTGTCTAAAACGATCCGAATTTCCTTTACAGGCTCCTCCCCATGGGTCACAATGAACACTCTTGGTGTAAACTGTGTTAAAAGTGAAGACGCGGCAAATTTCTTGAGCTGGCCATGTTTTTCATAGCTTTGCCCATAAGGCGTGAAAGAGAGGCCCAGAGAGTTGACATTGACATAAATGACATTTCCCCCTCTAAATACATTCTTGACATAACACATAAATGCGGGATAAGTAAATCCAGTAAACCTCAACCAGCTAGGATAAATACAATCTCGTCCATCAACAATACACCACTCTCCCTACCCCCCCTGTAACACACGGCCACCCTTCAACAACCCCCCTGGCACCACCTAGTGTGATTATCACCACTCAGATTCCCACAATACTCAGGATTGCAGGCAATGCTCAAGACATAATACAACGTGTTCCATTCACAACACAGCCTCGCATTCCAATGCTGAGTGTAGACCTCAACAATCAGACACGACCACCCTATGTACAACCTACAATGAAGTCGACAACTCCTACAATCACTCAGTTAACGTAGGTGTCAACCAGATAAGACTTCAAAGGTCATTAGGCAACCCAGGGCATAATTGCTGTTCTTTCCATAATTCCTATAACCATTCAGATAGACTGCAACCAACAAAACCATCAAACCATTCCCAGACCCAACCTCCAAACTAGACCATACTCAATTCACAATACCTTTGCTCTCTCTGATAGTGACTGTCGTGTTCAAAACCCCCACTCACTGGTATTCACAGTGAGTTCACGGCCCATGACTCAGCACACATGAACACAATCACCATCACTCACCCCACGACCACAGCCCTCAACTCAATAGCAGAGCCGCCCTTCATCTCACAAGAGGAATTCACAACCAAATAATCTCCCTCCCACAAGCAACTCCCGCACACAAAAAAAGACAGTCGGGGGAATGCAAAACAGCCTCCTGCAACAGGATCCCATAACGTCACCCATAGGTGAACCTGAGGCCCTATGCTTCCAGTGCACAGTAGGGGACACCCCATGCATATTCCTAATAGACACAGGCACAAAGATAAACATATTATCGCAGTCCATATGTACACATTTAGGTGACAGCTACCCTACAGAGATATCACACCTTCAAGGGGCCATGCTAGGTAGTGCTCACCTAGACTTCACCTCAACTATAAAAATACCAATATGTATTGAAACTCATCCCTTACCACCCACTACCTTTTATGTAGTCAAAGATTGGACCATCGAATGTGACTAGGACTAAAGTTTCTAGCCAATCATAACATATTGATAGATACCAACTCTGCTAAGCTCAGGTTAGGTAACATTGAGATCCCTTCCTCTCCTAACCCGGCGCTTTTAGGCGGTCTGGTAGGCACACTCTATACTCACCCTTACGCCTTCCATCACCCGACCCAGGCTTAACAACATCATGTTTGTGATCAAGATTGTCTGCCTCAACATCTTGTGACATCAGCACCTCACAGGATGCTGTTGCAAACCCTTGGGTTGACATCACGCGATGTTGTTTCTCTTACTACACCCCTCTCCACCTCCACAAGGGAACCCAGTAAGACAACCCTGCCCCACCCCATGCCGCCCTTCCTCACCACACAGATTCTCACCAGCACCAAAGTGACGATCTTACCTGGCGAGAGCAAGATCATCACCATAATCATACCTGGTGCACTTCCATATCAAGACATAACAGTTTCCCCAGACACATATGTCTGTTGTTTGGGATAGGGTTAGGGAAGGTAAGCTAGCACTAATTTTGCTAGAGAACATCACAGATACCCCAGTTAAACTAAGGAAACACACACAGATAATGGCTCAGCTATACATAGACCCCATTCAGGAGACATTATCAACACAATCACCAGCACGGCAACCCCCCACCCCCGGATTCTTCTTGAGGATATCCTGGTTGCTGACTTCCCCTAAACCTAAACGAGGCTTAAGACCCTTCTTCAATCCCATCGAACGGCAATCGTCTTAGATGGCAAACCATTGGGAAAATTATTTATTACTGCAGCTCCACATCAGCACTCTTCCCAACACGAGCCCCGTTTACACGCTAGCATACAGAATTCATCAGAGCAAGAGAAAAATACGTGTCTTTGGCTTCGAATTGGTAGACCACCCACCCTACTCCCCAGATCTAGCCCCCTCCGACTATCACCTCTTTTCACAAATAAAGAAACATCTCAAGGGGACGAAATTTCACTCCTATTCGTAAGTGATCGCTGTTATAGAGGCCTGGTTGGAGACCCAACCTTCCGAGTTCGTTTTTCAGGGCTTAGAAAAACTGAAGGACCGTTGTAATAAGTGTGTGAATATGAGAGTGGAATATGTTCAATAAAATCATAATTAACTAATCTTCCTGTATTTTCTTTTACCTAAAGCCAGGAACTTTTCAGCACCCCCTCGTATATAATGCAAATAAAGTTAAATAACCGTCCTGACAAAAGATAAAAGACAGGACTATAGTTTTACTTACCTTAACAATATGTACAATTTATTTACACTACTTACAGGACCAAGAAAACTTGTTAATCTTTGTCTAAAGCTTCACTATCTAAAGTAAAGCCCACGAAGTCACCACAGGCATCAGGTTCGGGGATGTCTGAGGCTGTAACACCAGATGGACCAGGTTCGGGGCTGTCTGGGGCTGGGGCTGGGGCTGGGGCTGGAGACGTAGGACGGCGAACTGGAGAGAAGAAATTGGTGACTTTTGTTTGACGGACACTTTGGTGCTGTTCCTTGATAATTAATTCCATCAGGATCCTGAGAGACTCATTGTGCAAGCTGATTTCTGGAATGATGCTGTATATTGTGTAGTCCAGCAGAGCATCTATGTAAGTTCTGAGTAGATAATTTAACTTTCTTGACCAGCACCTGATCCTCATCTTCACTGCTGTTTCCTCCAAAGGATTAGTAACAGAAGACACAATATCATATCGCCCTCAGTCATCACCTGGTACCCTGGTTCATCTTCTTGTTCTTCCAGCCAATCTCGGACATAATCAACTTTAGGACCTGTCTCTCTACCACGCTACAGCACCCTGTGTCTGTCCTCAGCCTCAAACCCTTCAAAGTTTGCTTCAATATATTTGTCTTGCAGGAGTTTTTTCCAACAGTTGCGTTCCAGATGTATGCAAAATTGTAGAGAGCGGAACGAATGCTGTAAGCCTTGATATTGGCGAGTATTCTTGCCCCTCTTGTGTCCTTAGTTTCGGCGTCTTTTTGCAGGACGACTAACACCTCATCAAGATATCGTGTAATGTAACGCCTTTTCAGTACCGAAATTATGCCCTGATCCATAGGCTATATTACTGATGTCGTGTTAGGAGGCATAAACACCACATGAATGCGACCATCATCACTAACAAGCACACTTTCACTGGGATGGGTTGGGGCGTTATCCAAAATAAGGGACGTTTTCACATCCTCTGGAGCAATTTTCAAACTGTAAATCTGGTACTCACGTACAGCTAGCATAAAATATTTTTTAACCACTCAAGGAATATGGCAGAAATAAATTATACCTTTGCTGAGGCGAAGTAATGCACTGATGAATTACTAATTATGGCTCGTAGAGCTCTAGGTGCCTTAGATTTACCCACGACAGCAAGCTTGAAACAGTGGGTACCGCTAGCATTGGCACAGACAAGCACTTAGAGACGCTCCATAATCGATTTTCTACCCCTTACA
>NC_134787.1:67653918-67658918 GCF_046742065.1 Oratosquilla oratoria | reverse complement strand
AGACAAAGAGCAGCTCACACGCACAGCCGCAGGACCCACTGCAAACTGGCACGTCCCTGATGGCGAACAGGGAAACTCCTCATAGATATATGGGGTACCGTCATAATGACGGAGTGGACCATTGGGTACCCTATGGATATAGGTCTTCACCGAATATAATGAATAAGGTGACACCAGAGAAATATCTCTTCAGAAACCAGTTGGAATGGGGGTGAGATTACTGCCAACCCCCTTCGTAGCCAGTATGAACAGCACAACCAAAACAAAACCGGGCGTTCCTGTTGGAGCATCGTCTCCTAAAGGTCCAACCGTATTGGCTCGTGTGTTTACGGGCAGTGTGCCACCGAATGTGAGTAAGTACTGTCCAAGCACTTCCAAGTCTTGGACATTAAACAACATGAAGAAAATGAAGATCTATACTTACAACGTAAGAAGCCTCTCAGAAGATCACAGGCTGGAGAGTCTAATGGAAGAACAAGACAACATCATGATGGACATCGCAGGAATGAGCGAGGTCCGAAGAGCGGAAGAAAAGCTAATACAATTACAAGATGGTCACCACCTGTTCTACTATAGAGGTAAAGACAAAGAAAGATCTGGTGGAGTATGATTCTTGATAAACCGAGAGCTTGGTGGTAACGTAGTGAAATACAGTAGTTTGTCAGACAGGGTAGTTTGGATTGTAATTAGGCTGTGTAAAAGGTACACTCTAAAAATAGTTCAGGTTTATGCACCAACTTCACAGAGGTTAGACGATGAAATTGAGTCATTCTATGATGATTTGAATCAGGTAATGGATCAAGAAAAAAGTAAGTACACGTTGGTAATAGGAGACTTTAATGCTAAAGTGAGGAAGAAGATGGGCGATGAGACGTGCATTGGTAAGTTTCGAGTAGGTGAAAGAAATGACAGAGGCGAGATGTTAGTAAATTTTGCAGAGAACTACAACATGAGGATAATGAACACTTTCTTCCAAAAGCGTGTAGGTCGTAAATGGACCTGGAGAAGTCCAAATGGAACAACAAAGAACGAAATAGGTTTCATATTAGGAGATGAGAGCAAAAGCGTTAACAATGTTACGGTGATAGATAAAGTCAACATAGGTAGTGACCATAGAATGGTAGGTTGCACAGCTAGATTTAATTTCAGAGCCGAGAGAAATAAACTAATTTTAAGAAGAAAAATAAGCCTTACAGAGGATAAGGATAACAAGAAGAAATGCCAGTTAGAAATTAAAAGAAGATTTGAAGCTCTAAGAACTAATGAGGACACCGTTGAAGATATTAATTTGAATTTAGTGAATATTGGCAGAGAAAGTATGAAGTACAAAAAACATCAGAGAAAACAAATACTCCCAAGCTACAAATGACCTAATTAAAAGAAGTTTAATGCAGAATAAAAGTAGGAGAGACGAAATAGAAAGAACAGAACTAAACAAGCTTATCAACAAAAGGCAGAGATTAGAGAAAAGAAAGAGAAACATGGATGAAATAGAGGAAAGTATTCGGAAGAGTAAAAGTATTAAAGTGACCGAGCGCAAACATGCTTTAGGAAGACAGCAAATGATATGCTTGAAAGATAGAAATGGAAAAATGATTAAATGTAGAGACAAAATGGTAAAAAGAGTAGAAGAATTTTACCAAGAGCTTTACTCGTCGAAGACCGTAGTTGAATCACTAAATTCATGTGTAGATGTTAGTAGTGTACCAGAGATTACAAAGGAAGAAGTAGAATTTGCTCTAAATACTATGAAATGAGGAAAAGCACCTGGGAAAGAAGGTATATCGATAGATCTGTTGAAACACGCAGGGAAATTAGTTCATATTAGATTAGCTGAATTGTACACCCAGTACTTACGTCAAGAAAGCGTTCCTGATGTGTGGTGCAATGCTATAGTGATTTTGGTTCATAAAAAAGGACACCAGAAGGACCTTAGTAACTATCGACCGATTACCTTGCTATCAAATGTATATAAAGTATTCTCCAAGATCCTTACAAATAGACTAAGTCAAGTTTTAGAAGGAAACCAACCGAAAGAACAGGCAGGCTTTAGGAGCGGATATTCGACCCTAGATCATTTGCAGGCGATGAACAAACTAATCGAGAAAACGACAGAATACAATATACTCTGTGTTTAGCTTTTGTAGATTACGAGAAGGCCTTTGACTTGGTAAAACAAATAGCAATACTAAACTCGCTACGCAAGCAGGGTACAAACGAACAGATCGTAGAAGTTTTAGAAAATATTTATGCGAAAGGTAGCGCTACAATTCGACTACATAAAGATACAGAAAAGATCAAGATCGAGAAAGGAGTACAGCAAGGAAATATAATTTCACCGAAACTATTTCCAGCTTGCTTGGAAGATATTTTCAGAAGATTGAGTTGGGAAAAGAATGGTTTAAAAATCAATAGCGAATATTTTAACCACCTAAGATTTGCGGATGACATTATTCTTATTTCAGAAAGAGCAGAAGACTTGCAAGATATGCTGAGTGATCTAAACAAGGACAGTGTCAAAGTAGGTTTAGCAATGAATAAAAATAAAACCAAAGTAATGTTCAATACGAAAGTTCAAAGTAAAGAGATTGTAATTGATGATGAGAGTCTTGAGGATGTTGAAGAGTATAATTATCTAGGCCAGATCATGATAATGAAATAAAAAGACGCATTACAATTGGTTGGAAAGTGTTTGTTAAGTATAATAAGATCTTAAGAGGCTCTCTACCTTTATGTTTGAAACGTAAAGTCTACAATCAATGCATTCTACCGGCAATAATCTACGGGTGTGAGACTTGGAAACTAACGAAGGCAATGGAAACAAAACTAAGGACAGCACAGAGGAGAATAGAGAGATAAATGATGAGAATAGCGCTGAGAGACCGAAAGAGAGCAAGTTGGGTGACAGAGCAGACTAGAGTGAAAGATATTGTGGAAGCAATAAAAGAGATGAAGTGGAATTGGGCAGGTAAGTTGGTACGAACGACTGATAAGCGATGAAGCAAGTGTGTTACTAAGTGGACGCCACAAGATGGGAAGCATGGAAGAGGGAGACCAGACAGAAGGTGGAGAGACGAGATTGAGAAGTTTGCAGAAGTGACGTGGTAGAGGATGGCGCGGTCGGGTGAATCATGGAATGCTATGAAGGAAGCCTTTGTTCAGCAGTGGACTCAGGATGGCTGATTTGATATATATATATATGTATATATATATATATATATATATATATATATATATATATATATATATATATATGTTTTTTAGAAGCTCCGCCATGGGATACGAACCCTGACCCGTGCGTCGATAATCACGAGGCCAAGACGCTAGCGACCATGCTACATGGTGATGGTTCAAAAGGACTGTACTAGTCCCCGACCACGCTTGACGTAACATTGGAAGATCTAGTCTCATTTTCATCTAATCCCGTATTAGGCGAGCCCTCCGACAAGTTGTGTATGTCTAAGACAGATTGGACATTTTTTAGAAGCTCCGCCATGGGATACGAACCGTTACCCGTGCGTCGATAATCACGAGGCCAAGACGCTAGCGACCATGCTACATGGTGATGGTTCAAAAGGACTGTACTAGTCCCCGACCACGCTTCACGTAACATTGGAAGATCTAGTCTCATTTTCATCTAATCCCGTATTAGGCGAGCCCTCCGACAAGTTGTGTATGTTTAAGACAGATTGAACATTTTTTAGAAGCTCCGTCTTGGCCTCGTGATTATCGACGCACGGGTCAGGGTTCGTATCCTAAGGCGGAGCTTCTAAAAAATGTTCAATCTGTCTTAAACATACACACACATATACATACACACACACACACACACACACACACACACACACACATATATATATATATATATATATATACATATATATATATATATGAATGTATACAGATATATATATGCTAATAAGAACACGGGTACTTGTGTTCACTTATGCAAAGTAGACCACTTGGAAAAAGAAACTAACGAAGCAGAGCGCTTTCGTATATTACATCTTCAGTGCAACAAGTACATAGTGATAGGAATACATAGACAATATATACATGATACAAAGGAACAAGGACAGTTTGAATAAGCGTAGCGACCAATTACCCCCTGGAGAGCGGAAGGTCATTGTCAATTATCTTACGATGGTCGGGCGACATCAGGTCACAGTCGCCAAGGGTCACTGTTTCTACTAATTATATAGGGCGACATTAAGTAAGATAATATCAGGTAAAATGTAATCCAACGAATTGACTTAATGTCGCCCTATATAATTAGTAGAAACAGTGACCCTTGGCGACTGTGACCTGATGTCGCCCGACCATCGTAAGATAATTGACAATGACCTTCCGCTCTCCAGGGGGTAATTGGTCGCTACGCTTATTCAAACTGTCCTTGTTCCTTTGTATCATGTATATATTGTCTATGTATTCCTATCACTATGTACTTGTTGCACTGAAGATGTAATATACGAAAGCGCTCTGCTTCGTTAGTTTCTTTTTCCAAGTGGTCTACTTTGCATATATATATATATATATATATATATATATATATATATATGTATATATATACATATATATATATATATATATATATATGTGTGTGTGTGTGTGTGTGTGTGTGTGTGTGTGTGTGTGTGTGTGTGTGTGTGTGTGTGTGGGGTGTGTGTGTGTGTGTGTGTGTGTGTGTGTGTGTGTGTGTGTGTGTGTGTGTGTGTGTGTGTGTGTGTGTGTGTGTGTGTGTGTGTGTGTGTGTGTGTGTGTGTGTGTGTGTGTGTGTGTGTGTGTGTGTGTGTGTGTGTGTGTGTGTGTACGAAAAAAAGCTGGAGTCCGGGAACCATAATGGTGGAAACTTAGAAAACACCATACTCAGAAGTAGGTAATTTATTCCCGACGTTTCGAGTCCCGTCCGGGACTCGTCCTCAGGGGATACAATAGGATACAGAGATCATAGGGTCTTAATATACTAGTAGCTACGCCCGCCGAGGATGGAACGCGGTAAC
>NC_134787.1:67643918-67648918 GCF_046742065.1 Oratosquilla oratoria | reverse complement strand
TAAGTTGAAGATGAGATATTGAGTAGGGATACCTTAACTCATATTCCCGTTGTTCAAGAGATAGATGCACAGATCATGTTAAAAAGGCAAGAGTTACAAGTGGAAATGGAAAAAGCCAGAATCGAAACGGAGAGACTCAAAATTGAGGCTAATGCACGATATGAGGAGAAAAAAATTAGTCTAACAAATTCAAAATTGAGGCGGAATGGGAAGCAGAATTAGCTCGTATCTAGGCTGGAGTTAGATCCACGGTTGAGAAGAAAACAAGGTCATTTGATGTTTCTAAGTATATTCGCCTTCTTTCCATTTTTACAGAAGGCGAACCAGAAGTTTTCGTTGAACAAAGAGAGCCGATTCTAAACCGGGTATGAATAGATAGGAAATATTGTAGTTTACTCGTTCAAACAAAGCTTGTGGTTAGAGATCAGTAAATGTTCGCTTCTCCAAACGAAGCAGACCGTGAATATGATAACATAAAATACAAGTGCTATCGGCATAAGAACTTACGCCGGAGCCTCATAAACTGAAGTTTAGGAATTTCAAAAAGGCATCCCAAGAGACATGAATAGAGTTTAGTGCAAAAATGGAGATAGATGGCTGAGAGCCACAAACACAGACACATATGTGAAATTAAAGAAGTAATGTGGCTAGAACAATTCAAGAAACAACTAGATCAAGATCTTAGAATCTGTCTTGAGGAAAAAAATCCATCTGATCGACATAGAGCTGCCAAAATGTGGATGAATACACTTTTATTCATCACAAAAAACAAAAAAAAAATGACACAAACAAATCTAACCCTGATATAAAAACTACTCAGTCCAACACATCACTCCCATTATATTCAATGGAGAAGTAAAGTTAGCAAACAAGTGAGATTTTAAAAGACAGTTTCATGATGATACGTATTACGAAGCAACCTATCATAGATATAGTTCCTGTAGTCCTATTCTGAATTGTAATTATTGTCATGAAATTGTACATAGTTTCACTGAATGTAGGAAAAGACCTAATAATCAAAATCGTTCACAACCATTGCTTGTGTCAAGTAATTCCTCCGGTCCAACTCGTTATTGTAACAGTTAGAACCAATTCGCAAAGTAAATCGTCCTCCTAAACTAAGTTCAAGGCATCTCACTATTCTCTCTCTTTCTCTTTCGTTAATTTATTTTATTCAATGAATATTGACGTCCTACTACCTACATAAACAAAAATCTGAACTTATGTTGAGTTACTATTAGTCTCTTTATGTATTTATTTGTTTATCTGCTTATCTATCTATTTATTCTTTTAACATTTCATCTTCTATTTTGATTAATTATATTTATAAGTTTTGTTTTGTTTGATTAAGATAAAAATTCAAAATTTATTGTATAAGTATATATATATATATATGTATACATATATGTATATACATATATATATATATATATATATATATATATATATGTGTGTGTGTGTGTGTGTGTGTGTGTGTGTGTGTGTGTGTGTGTGTGTGTGTGTGTGTGTGTGTGTGTGTGTGTGTGTGTGTGTGTGTGTGTGTGTGTGTGTGTGTGTGTGTGTGTGTGTGTGTGTGTGTGTGTGTGTGTGTGTGTGTGTGTGTGTGTGTGTGTGTGTGTACAACACTGAATGGGTCTCAGTGACTAGAGATACATTTTTATCAACCACAGTCCACTTTAATTCTAAACCATCAACATCGGAAATACCGTGGAGGTGCATGCAGAAATTTAAACGTGGTACGCCCGAGGACTCGAACCAAGGACAGCACGTGACAAGTGCTAGCAGTGACTTAACCACTGTACCATCAAGAGAGATATAAGTTGAGCGCAACTTTTCTTACATATTTGTATGCTCGAGTTACATACACATACACGAAAGTTTTGCGTTCAACCCATCTCCACTATGATAGTATATAGTACATATAGTATATAGTATATATATATATATATATATATATATATATATATATATATGTATGTATGTATGTATGTATGTATGTATGTATGTATGTATGTATGTATGTATGTATGTATGCATGTATGTATGCATGTATTGTGTGCATATTTGATCCAAAATGAATTATAAAGAGGAATTGTTATGAAGATATTCTAAAAGCACACTACATGTTGCGAGTCAGCGTCTGCCGAAACTTCATTGGAAACAAAAGCCTCACTAACGCCATCTACCTAGCGCTCGAGTCATTAAGACACAGCGTCGTCTTTCTCCCTCCACTCAGCCGCTTGATCCCTTAAATACGGTAACGCCTTTCACCCCGATTCTCATCCACATCTTCACCAGCTGACTTTATTTACCTGAATGGTCTGGATTTAGCTCAACAGGAAGCTCTTAATCGAGTGCAGCTTCACTTCAGGCTGAAGTCCTCAGCCACAGTTGTTCAAATCATTCGTCTTTCATCTCGAACGAAATCACGGGAAATGCGTCGCTGTGTTTAACGCGTTGAAAAAATAAAAAAATAAAAAAAACTCTCTCAGCCTCGCTTTCTGTTATGAGCTACTTCCACGGAAGAATATCACCTTTAATTTGCTACCCAACCCAGGACGCTTAATTATGACGCCACACATATCAGTATCTATGACGCACCACATATCAGTACGTATGACGTGAAACACGATTATGATGTCACATATTAGAAAATATGACGTCACAGATATTAGTTACAGTGACGTCATACATTTGTGAGGCCACATAACTATGACGTCATATATCACCGGCTATTATGATGTCGCATACTAGTAACGATGATATCTAACATTAATAACTGTCATGTCATATATCAATATCTACGACGCTACATGTCAATAATTACGAGGTCATATGTATATATATATATATATATATATATGTGTGTGTGTACACTATATATATATATATATACATATATATATATACATATATATATATGTATATATATATATATATATATATATATACATATATATATATCAGTATCTACGACGCTACATATCAGTAATTATGAGTTCATATATATATATATATATATATACATATATATATATATATATATATATATATATACATATATATATATATATATGTATATATATATATATATATATATATATATATATATATATATATATATATATATATATATATATATATATATATGTATATATTGGTGGTATAAATGATCAAGAGATTTTTCTTATTCATACCTCATTGAAAGTGATATCTAGCTGTGCGCTTATAATTTTCTTGGTATTTTCTATATGCCCTACTATATCCTCTGAATGGAGGCCTATGACTTCGCTGTTGGTAGTCATTTAGCTAAGGCAAGGTCATCGACGATTTCACCTATCTTCTTTTATTTCTCCACAACATTGATAAGGACTTCATATTCAGTTCTTTTCTGGCTCTTCTTTGGCTTTCACCTGATGTGATAGGTGAGGCCTATGTTGAGTAGTTCTTTTTGGTCTGACTTGAGAAATTTGTTAAATTGATGTAACCATTTAGAGGCGTGAGTATTTGATATGGCTGACGTTTAGGTTAATCTTTCTATTTATTTATTCATTTATCTGTTTTTGGCTAGATTTGGTGATGGAATACTTATGCTGGTTTATGATTTCTGTAAAAAAGGCGATCAATGTTTTCTTTTAAGATTGTGTTTTTGTCTGGGTTCATCCGTTTGTTCGACTCCTGGCTATATTCATCCTTGTTCACTACTTTTTGTATCTATCTGCTGAACAGGATCCCAGAGATCGAAATATACGGATCTTTTTTATCTTTGATCTTAATTTCTCAGATAGTGAATTAAAAAGTCTAATATATATATATATATATATATATATATATATATATATATATATATATATGTATATATATATGTATATCTATATATATACATATGCATATGTATATGTATATATATATGTATATATATATATGTATATGTATATATATATGTATATATATATATATATATATATATATATAATCGAGTATATTCATACAAATTCATATACATATAAATGTGATGCTACATGTATAATTATGGCATCGTCACTAATGAATCACAATGGCAAAAGCCGACAAGACTGTGAGAATAAACACCTTGTGAGATCGAAACCTTTATTGGTACTACGTTTCGCTTGTTACAGCTTTTTCAAGTACAGACATGACACACTCTGAGCACATATAAGCCAACAGGGAAGGAACTGGGAGAGGTTATCAGGGAGGGGTGGGTGGTAGGTGGAGGGGGAGGGGGAGGGCGAGGGGGGAGGAGGGGGACGGGTGGGACTTGGTGGAGACAAAGGAGGACATTTCGGACAGTTTGTTGAAGTGGACTAAGGGGGACATTTCATACATTTATTTAATGCGGGTAACAGATGGATGATAGGAGGGGCGATGTTAAACATGCCTCTGTTCTGCTCAATGGTTTTGAAGCTTTGAATGGCGGCCGCTTCGAGGCATTTTCTCCTCACCCTGTCTGGTTCACTAAACAGAAGTTCTGCGTTATCCCAATCCATCAGGTGGTCGTTGGTGTTCCGGTGGATAACACAGGCGTTGGTGGTGATGTTGTTCCGGGAATCGTAGCGATGCTCCCGGATCCGGGTCTTCAGGTCACGTCCAGCCACCCTGTATGGGCTCCCAAAAACCCACAAGCCCAATATACCCATGAGACCAATTACATCAGGGATCGGGAGTGCGCCACACAAACTGGCAGGTGCGCTGGCCAAACATTTGTCTCGCCTTTTGGGTACCATCAGCGGTGCTCATTTGAAACACTCAGGGGACCTATTGAATAGAATTAAGGACGTTCCTGCTCGCAACAAAAAGCTGGCCAGCCTGGATGTGACTTCGTTATTCACACGTGTCCCGACCCTTAAAGCGATTGACCTCCTTAGGGCTAAAATCACTAGTTCCCACACTGACCTCCCTATTCCCCCCAATGACTTTGTGGATTTAATACAGCTTTGTGTCCAATTTAATTATTTCAAATTCCAGGACCAGTACTTTCA
>NC_134787.1:67633918-67636418 GCF_046742065.1 Oratosquilla oratoria | reverse complement strand
ATATATATATATATATATATACAGTATGTATATATATATATATATATATATGTATATATGTATGTATATATACACGCACACACACTTACATGCACACACACACACACACACACGTAAATACACATTCATACACACGCACGTACACACATACGAACACACACACAGAATGCGATTGAAATGTTGAAAAGGCGCTTGGAAATGAAGGCGAGAAAAAAAGTGAGTCAAATTGGTGTTCATTGTGTACGATGGAGTCATTGTGGTTTAAATCCACAACTTTTTTTTTTTTTTTTTTTGAGGGGGAGGGGGAAGTGCAGGTCCATAATTAAGAATGTTTCATCTATATAAAAGGATACATTTCGTCGTTATTTTCATTTCTGTGGGAGTAATGAGATAATATATGTATATTTAGAGACTAGACCTGATCATCTTCGTTCGATACATTGCAACACTTGGTAACTATTGTGAAAACTTCGCTCATTTTGTTAACAACTCTGACCAAAACTAAGGATACATCAACAGAAATATTATACACTGATTTTGCTTTTGATTGCTTCTTCACTAAGTGAATTGCAAAGATATATATAAATATATATATATATATATATATATATATATATATATATATATATATATATATATATATATATATATATATATATATATATGTATATATATATATGATTTTGCTCTTTATTAATAAACCATGATAAGAAAAATGTCAAATTTCATTTTTGCTTTAACTTGTTCACACTTCATTTTATCGTTTTATTTCCTGCTTGAACCCTGAGTGAAAGCTGTTTTTGTCTGTGATTAGTGCGTGATTGAACACGTGTTCCTCTTCAGTAACGTGAGGAACTGCTCTGGTCATTACAACTTGACCAATACTCCATCAAATTACTGAGGATTACAAAGGATTACAAAGACGGAGCATGCCGACAGGAGACCTTTTGGTCCATATCTAGGTCGGATGCGAAAAATCATAATAATAATGAATAAATAAATTAATTAATTAATGAAAAATTATAACAATGAAAATAATAGATAAAGTACATAAATAAATGCATAGATATAGTTAAATAATAAACAGGTAAATACTAAATGATGATAAATTGACATATAACTAATAATAAATGAGAATCAAGCAAATAATAATAAATAAACAGATTAATGATAACAAAATAAATAAACAAATGATATAGAATAAATTATAGTCATCACAGCATCTTGCTTAGGTGTTTATCTAAATGATTCTTAAATCTTCGAGCTGAACTACATTGCACTGCCTGTATAGGAAGTGTATTCCATTCATTAACTACACGGTTGGCGAAGTTGTTTCTACCACTTCCAAATTAAATCTATTTCCAGACAGTTTGACACCATTGTTTCTTGTATGATTCTCATTCATTGTAAAAATTTTGTCATGATTTTTTCAATTCCCTTTTGAATCTTAAAGACCTGTATCAAGTCACCTCGGAGTCTAGTTTTTTTTTTTTTTTTTTTTTTTAAGAAAACAGATTCATATGTTATAGTCGAATTTCGTATGATTTATTATTGATATTTGGAATAAGTTTTGTGGCTCGCCGTTGTACTTTTTCCAATATGTCAATGTCTTTAATGAGATTCGCTGACCATACGGAAACAGCATATTCCAAATGTGGACACACTAACTAAATAAAACTAAATAAATGAATGAATAAATAAATAAATAAATAAATAAATAAATAAGTAAATATAGTACATAAATAGATAAACAAATATATGAATGAATCAATAAATCAATATATAGATAAAAGAATAAGTAGGTAGATAAACAAATGAAATAAAAAAGAAGGAAACCAAAACTATACAAATGCATCTTTCGTTGTTCTTGTTGCTGTAATACAACGAAAACGAATAAATTATGAGGAAAGTATTGTATGAATAATCAATCATCCAAAAACAGGGGACATACTTGTATCGTTTCTACAATTAACGTGTGTTTAATTTTTCTTTATCATGATAACTACTTTTCTGATAATTTTTGCTTTCATTATCAAAGACGCCAACAATCATTTTGGGTAACGTATTCTTGTGAATTCGTCAGTAATATATTTGACTTCTTCATCGAAATATTGTTTTCTACATATTCTCAGAGCTCGAAGAAAGAATCCTATCACTACACCCAATTTTGTTTTCCTGTCATGCGCACTTAGGAATTGAATGGAATCATCGTCATTAGTAGATTTTCTGAACACCTTAAAATTTGCACTCGCATCTGTTTTAATGATGACTGTGTCAAGAAATGGTAATGGACCATTAATCTATTTTTTTCATGGTCAGCTACATTCTATCATGAACTACTTTCAGTTTTTGTAGTAGGATATCAGTATTTGTATTCTTATCTTCCCCACAGACGATGACAATGATTTAACAAGATGCTTCGCCAGTTTCTGGGAAAGATAAGTAAAGCACACCTAAATAATTTGTCGGATCTGAACGAAAAACTAAAAGAAGTGAACTT
>NC_134787.1:67606418-67621418 GCF_046742065.1 Oratosquilla oratoria | reverse complement strand
GAAATAAAAAAGAAGGAAACCAAAACTATACAAATGCATCTTTCGTTGTTCTTGTTGCTGTAATACAACGAAAATTAATAAATTATGAGGAAAGTATTGTATGGAGAAATACATCAATCATCCATAAACAGGGGACATACTTGTATCGTTTTTACAATTAACGTGTGTTTAATTTTTCTTTATCATGATAACTACTTTTCTGATCATTTTTGCTTTCATTATCAAAGACGCCAACAATAATTTTGGGTAACGTATTCTTGTGAATTCGTCAGTAATATATTTTACTTCATCGAAATATTCTTTTCTACATATTCTCAGAGCTGGAAGAAAGAATCCTATCACTACATCCAATTTTGTTTTCCTGTCATGCGCACTTAGGAATTGAATGGAATCATCGTTATTAGTAGATTTTCTGAACACCTTAAAATTTACACTCTCATCTGTTTTAATGATGACTGTGTCAAGAAATGGTAATGGACCATTAATTAATTTTTCCATGGCAAACTACATTCTATCATGAACTGCTTTCAGTTTTTTGTAGTAGGATATCAGTATTTGTATTCTTATCTTCCCCACAGACAATGACAATGATTTAACAAGATGTTTCGCCAGTTTCTGGGAAACTTAAGTAAAGCACACCTAGATAATTTGTTGGATCTGAACGAAAAACTAAAAGAAGTGAACTTTGAAGATACACATTTGATGAGCTGTGATGCTGCATCGTTATTTACGAGCATTCCCATATCAGAGACTATAAATGCAGTGTAAAAGGGCTTATTTACATTGATAGGAACAAGTTACATTTAGATAAGATAGACTATCTAAAGCTCATTGAATTATGCTTCAGATTAGGCTCATTTAGTTTCAACCAACAAGACTTTCGACAGCACGAGGGTCTTCCTATGGGGTCGCCATAAGTACTGTGACAGCTTCGCTATTTATGGAGACACTAAAAAGGCAAAAATAAAGTAATTCAAAGTGGTATAATTATGTATATGATCGTTTAATTTTCACGCAAAAAAGATATAAATACTGATATCCAACTACAAAAACTGAACGAGGTTTATGATAAGATAAAGTTCACAGTGGAAAAAATTTGGATGGCTCATTACCATTTCTTGACACAGTCATCATTATTTCAGAGGAGAGTGCGAAATTAAAGGTGTTCTAAAAACCTACTAATAAGGATGATTTCATTCATTTCTAAGTGCGCATGACAGGAAAATATAATTGGGATGTAATTGGATGTAGTGATAGGTTTCTTTCTTTGAGCTCTGAGAATATGTGGCCAAGTATATATCGATCAAGAAATCAAACACGTTACTTGGTAGTTCCCGGTTCTAACAACACTAACATGTTGGGCCAAACTTTAGGACCATCGTAATTGATGCAAATAAAAAGATAAGTGATTTGGTGAAAGAGAAAATAGATGACTAAGGCAAAAATGATAGTATAGTTTACAGGATTCCTTTCAGTAGATGTGAGAGTTCCTATTGTGGAGAAACACATAGGGGACTGGCGAAGAGCCTCACTGAACACAGCAGATGTCAGACATCACCACGACACGAATGCTTTAGTTAATCAGGTAAAAGAAAAGGAGCACTTACCAAAATGGAAGGCAGCAGAAGTACTGGAAAGAACTTGAAGCACTGTACATCACTACAAATATAAACACGAACCAAAGAACGGGTAACATAAGAGGGACAGAAACACGCCGCGGCAATAGCAACAACGGACAAAACCGCAGCAACGACCAACATTAACAGACGTGACCCCGGATGAGTTTTCCAAAAAAATTCTCACGGATTAGCGTCTCCTGACGTTCATGTAAATATTGACAATTTTTTTCATTTCGTTGTAATATTCCTCTGAAGAAGTCTTTGCGAAACTAGTCAGGAATAAAATTTTAATTTGTGTCATCGTTACTTACCTCTCTCATCCATCCCCGACATGTCACTATTGCATTCTTAGATATGAGGGAGGGTGAGTGGAGGTAGGAAGGGGGGAAGTGAGATGCCACGGGAACAAAACTCATCAATTTGAGTTGAATCTCTGACTTGAGTAGTGTAAGAAAGCAGCGATGACTTTCGTCCCTGTCACAGTTGGGGGCAGAACATAAATGACAAACAATTGTCGGATTCGTCCTTGAGCGGGATTATTATGCTTCCTGTAATGCTTAGAGTCTGCGTCAGACACATTACTGGTAAATGCTTACATACACATGTACATATACATAGACATGCACATACACATACACATACACATGTACATGCGCATACACATGCACATACAGACGCACGCACAAATTCACACAAATACACACACACACGCACGAACGCACGCATGCACACACACACACACACACACACACACACACACACACAAACACACACACACACACACACACACACACACACACACACACACACACACACACACACACACACACACACACGTACACACAAAACTTGTACGAGTACACTGACCCATCCACTCGATGGCGCAATGGTAGCGTTCGCGGCCCCCACTACTCCAACTCTCGTAGGCAGAGAGTTGGGTGTGTGTGTGTGTGCGTGCAAGGTCACAGCATTACCCATACATCGGTCATATATGAGCTCTGAGCTCTCTTCCGGGAGGGAAATAGCTCTCGATCATGAGTCCAACACATTATCCAATACCATGGTGAATCTCACACACACACACATCAGACACACACATCAGACACACACATCAGACACACACACACACACATACACACACGCGCAAACACACACACACACACACACACACACACACACACACACACACACACACACACACACACACACACACACATACACACACACACACACACACACACACACACACACACACACACACACACACACACACACACACACACACACACACACACACACACACACACACACACACACACACATACACACACACACATATATATATATATATATATATGTGTGTGTGTGTGTGTGTGTGTGTGTGTGTGTGTGTGTGTGTGTGTGTGTGTGTGTGTGTGTGTGTGTGTGTGTGTGTGTGTGTGTGTGTGTGTATATATATATGTATGTGTATATATATATATACATATATATATTTATACAGTATATATATATATATATATATATATATATATATATAATATATATATATATACTGTATATATATATATATATATGCATATGTATACAGTTTATCTATTTACTTATATTCTTTTTTAAATTATTTCATCTTATATGCCTTTTTTGTGGAAAAATATGTAACAAAAACTAAGTTGTAAATATGTATCCAGAATACATGATGAGTGATTCAGTACAAAGAAAGTGAACAGTTATTCTCAATGGGATCCAGCGTAGAGGAAAACCAGTGGTTTCAATCTCGTCTTTGGTCGCGGGTTATGCATTTTCTTTACGAAAAAATAAAGGATCATGTTTTTCAAATTCGTACGGGTGAATTGGCACGTAAATGTAAGAATTAGCTGACAAAATACCTAGGAGTTGAATAGATGTTGCCTTGGGACACCAAAATCATTCGTTTTTTTCAATGAAAATTCGAATAGTAGATCATTATGAACGTGGAACTCTGTCAATTGTTTAGCGTAGTCTTTGGACTGGGATCAAAACCATTCGTATTATTTATTTATCTATTCATCTATTTCTCTATCTATATATATGTTATATATTTTTACATATAAATTTATTCATCTATTTACCAATTCACTAATCTACTTATGATTAGCATTATTGCTCAGTCATGCAACTCGTCTGCCAACCGGCGACATCATATCACAGCGGTCATGTAGAGATGCCGTCATATCGCAACGGTCGTACAGAAACCACTCCACGATGACGTCATGTCGCATGGGTCGAGTAGAAAAAAACAACAACAAAAAACACGATGACATCATGTTGCAATGGTCGCGCAGAAACCGCACGATGACGTCATATCGCTATATTCGTGCAGAAATGGCCTCACGATGACGTCAAGTCGCAACGAAAACGTTCAACTTAATGTGATATACGTCCTTAGTCTCTGTTTGTTTTTAACGGCTATTCTTAAGCTCTGTCGTCGAGAGGGACTCTTCTAAATGTGTCATTCTTCATAAAGAGGTGATGACAAAGGCAAGACACGTTCGATCACCGACCTCCTCGTCTGAATTAATTCAGCGAGAGGATAAATAAGACCGAGAGACGTTGACCTACTTCTTACGTCGTCTCAGACCTTATCAAACCTTCCTTCCCCGCATACTCCCACACCGCCCCCAACCCACCACTCCCAGTAAAAAAAAAAAAAAAAAAAAAAAAAAAAAAAAAAAAAAAAAAAAAAAAAAAAAAAAAAAAAAACCTGACCGGGAGAAGGAGAAAGACAATTACAATTTTCTTTTCTTCAAAATTTTGATCTAAATAAAATAATATAAAGGGTAAAAAAATGCATTCAGTAATTGTAAAAATTCATTAGTTAATCAATTGATTAATTAATTAAATAATTAATTAATTAATTAATTAAAAGAAAATATCAGGTAAACGTATATTGACTTATCCACTATATAAAGCAATTCACTTAGTACGTATATATGATTACTGATGTGATCAATTTATAACCATTAATATCAGTATCATTATTATTATCATTGCTGTTATCATTATCATTATTATCATTATCCTTCTCATCATTATCATTATTAGCACTATTTTCCTTATCATAATTGATATCATTACTTTTTGATTATCACTATTGTTCTTGGTGGTGGTGTTGGTGTTTTCATTGTAGTTGTTGTTATCATTATTTCTATTATCATCATCATCATCATCATCATCATCATCATCATCATCATCATCATCATCATCATCATCATCATCATCATCATCATCATCATCATCATCATCATCATCATCATCATCATCATCATCATCATCATCATCCATCACTGTTGTAATTATCATTATTGTTACTGCTATTATCGTCGTTGTAATTAATATTGCTGTAATGATTTTCATCGGGATTAAAATTATTATGATCATTATCAAATGTTGCTCATTTCTTCCCCCCATTACTAAACGGAGGGTCTGGCAAGGAGGAAAACTAATTGTCCATGAATATAGGAAATGTGTTTTTTTCATTTATTCATTTATCTATTCGTTTATTTCCTATATTAGATTTCGTTTTACTAAATTTTGGCGGGGAATGGAAGCTTATTTTCTTATAATATCTAAGCAAGTTGTATATATATTTGACTTTCAAGAACTATATTCCAATCTACTAGAGACGTTATTGTGTGTCAATCTCTTTTTTATAACATATGTAACATTTAGTCGCTTTCGCTGCGTATGATATACCATTTTACACATATGGATTGTTTATTAATAATTCTCAAAAAGAAAGTTACTACAAAAAATGATAAAAATAAAAACATGGACACGCGCACGCGCACACCTTTGTGTACAAAATCAATACGAACATTAGTAATGTTTACATTAGTCGGAGTCAACTCTAAGCTCAGTCTCCTCCTCCTCCTCCTCCTCCTCCTCCTCTGTATCCTTATCCTTATCCTCCTCCTCGTCCTCCTCGACCTTCTCGTCCTCCTCGCCCTTCTCGCCCTCCTCATCCCCGTCCTCCTACTCCTCCTCCTCCTCCACATCGTCCTCCTCATCCTCAACTTATCCTTATCCTTATCCTCGTCTTCCTCGCCCTCCTCATCCTCTTTACCTTTATCCTCCTCCTCCTCCTCCTTATCCTTATCCTCCTCCTCCTCCACCTCGTCCTCCTCATCCTTATCCTTATCCTCGTCTTCCTCGTCCTACTTATCCATATCTTTATCCTCATCCTCGTCCTACTCATCTTTTTTATACTCATTTTTGTTCTACTCTTCCTCCTCACCCTTATCCTCATCCTCATCCTGGTCTTCCATTTCATTTTCCTCCTCCTTGTACACTTCCTCCTCCATATCCTCATCCACGTCCTCCTCCATATCCTTGTCCTTTTCCCCCTCCTTAGCCTTGTCCTCATCCTTGTCCTCTTTCTCCTCCTTATCCTTATCCTCACCGTCATCCTCATCCTTATCCTTATCCTCATCCTTGTCTTCGTCCTCGTCCTCGTCCTCCTCCTTATCCTTATCCTCACGCCCTTCCCCCTTCTTATCCTTATCCTATACCTATCATCATCCACATTCTCGTCATCTTCCTTATCCTTATCCTCCTTCTTGTCCTCCCCCTCCTGCGTATCCTTATCATTGTCGTCATCTTCATCTTCGTCCTGCCTCTCACGTTTCTACTCGTCTTTCTACCTCTCACACCACTCATACTCCACCTTCCACCCCTTTTTCGTCCTACTCTTCCTTCTCTTATTCTTCCTAGCCTTCTTCCTCCTCATTCTCTTCCACCATTTCCTCTTCTTCCTCCTTCACTTCTTTCTCCTTCTCCTCTTCTTCATCTTACTTCTCCTCGTCTTCCTCATCCTCGTTCTCCTCCTCTCTTCTTTACCCTCCTCATCCTTTCCTTCCTTATACTCCTCCTCCTTCTCCACTCCTTTGTATTCTTTTAATCTTTCTTCTACTCCTCCTCCCTCTCGTCACAAGCCAAATAACTATCTTCACATTTACTCGACCGTGTGTACCATCTGTAGTTAGCCTGGAGATCACAAGTCCGCATTTCCTGAGAATACATAAACCATCTGCGGTT
Source organism: Oratosquilla oratoria (assembly GCF_046742065.1). Taxonomy (NCBI): domain Eukaryota; kingdom Metazoa; phylum Arthropoda; class Malacostraca; order Stomatopoda; family Squillidae; genus Oratosquilla; species Oratosquilla oratoria. The sequence goes on along the minus strand of NC_134787.1, from coordinate 67,614,726 downwards.
TCATAGGGAACCATCTGTTTTCTTGACGTATGTGCACCATTTGTAAAGTCAAACGTTGTGAATATACGTATGTACATATTTGCTCATTCATTAATCATGCATTGTACGTTGGTATACATATAGGGAGGTAAGTAGGTATCTACTGTAAGTATAACTGCATGTTTTTACTATATATACATATATGTATATATATATATATATACATATATGTATATATGTACATATATGTATATATATATACATATATATATACATATATATATATATACATATATATATATATATGTATATATATACATATATATGTATGTATATATATATATATATATATATATATTAAACAGCATGAAGAAAATAAAAATCTATACTTACAACGTAAGAACTCTCTCAGAAGACCACAGGCTGGAGAGTTTAATAGAAGAACTACACAGCATCAAGTGGGGCATCGTAGGACTGAGCGAAGTCCGAAGAGCGGAAGAAAAACTGATACAGTTACACAGTTACAAGATGGTAACCATCTGTTCTAATATAGAGGTAGAAACAATGAAAGATCTAGTGAAGTAGGATTCTTGATAAATCGAGAGGTTGCTGGTAACGTAGTCAAGCTCAGTAGTTTATATGACAGGGTAGCTTGGATTGTGATTAGGCTGTGTAAAAAGTACACTCTAAAAATAGTTCAGGTTTATGCACCAACTTCACAGAATTCAGACGATAAAATTAAGTTCTTCTATGATGATTTAAGTCAGGTAATGGATCAAGAAAAAATAAGTACACGTTGGCGACATTAATGCTAAAGTGGGTAAGAAGATGGGAGATGAATCGTGCAATGGGAAGTCTGGATTAGGTGAAAGGAATTACAGAGGCGAGACGATAGTCAGTTTTGCACAGAACTACATGAGGATAATGAAAACTTCCTTCCAAAAGCGTGTAGGTTGTTAATAGACCTACGAAGTCCAAATGGAACAACAAAGAACGAGGTAGACTTCATATTAGGAGATGAGAGCAAGAACGTTAGCAATGTTATGGTCAGAGGGATCATTTTATCATGAATAAAGTCAACATAGGTAGCTACCATAGAATGGTAGGTTGCAAAGCTAAATTCAGTTTCAGAGCCGAGAGAAATAAACTAGTTTTAAAAAGAAAATAAACCTTGTAAAGGTTAAGTACAATAATAAGAAAATTCAGTTAGAAGTTAAAAATAGATTCGAAGATCTAAAAACTAACGAGGACACCGTCAAGGATATGAATTTGAATTTAGTAAATATCATTAGGGAATCGGCAGAGAAAGTAGGAAGTACAAAAAGTATTAGAGAAAACAAATATTCCAAAGCTGCAAATGCCATAAGTAAAAGAAGAAGGACCATGCAGATTAAAATCAGGAGAGACAAAATAGAAAGTGTAGAACTAAATAGGGTTATCAACAAAAGGCAGAAATAAGAGAAAAGAAAGAGAAACATATATGAAGTAGTAGAAACTATTCGGAAAGGTAAAGGTGTTAAAAGGACTGAGCGCACACATGCTTTAGGTAGACAGTATAATATGTTTGAAAGATAGAAATGGATAAATCATTAAATGCAGAGGCAGAACGGTAAAAAAAAAGTAGAAAAAAATTAACAAGAGCTTTAATCGTCGAAGACCGTAGTTGAGTTAGTAAATTCATCTGTAGACGACAGTAGTGTACCAGAGATTACAAAGGAAGAAGTAGAAGTTGGTGGTTTAAGTATGCGCCATTAATCTTCAAACCTTACTCTTTCCGATTCAACCTTCTGAAAATCTCTTCCAAGCAAGCTATAAATAATTTGGGTGAAAATGTATTACCTTGCCGTACTCCTTTCCCAATCTTGATCTTTTCTGTGTCTTTATGTAGTCGAATTATAGCTGTGTCTTTCGCATAAATCTTTTCTAAAACCTTTACGATATGTTTGTTTGTATCCTGCTTGTGTATCGAGTTTAGTACTGCTATTTGTTAAACCGAGTCAAAGGCCTTCTCGTAATCTACAAAAGCTAAATACAGAGGTATATTGTATCCTGTCGTTTCCTCGATTACTTGGTTCATCACCTGCAAATGGTCTAAAGTTGAATATCCGCTCCTAAAGCCTGCCTGTTATCTCGGTTGGTTTTCATCTAAAACAAGACTTAGTCTATTTGTAAGGATCTTGGAGAATCCTTTATATACATTTGACAACAAGCTAATCGTGCGACAGTTACTAAGATTCTTTCTTGTCTCCTTTATTATGAAGCAAAATCACAATAGTATTGTACCATGATTCATGAACGCTTTCTTGACGTAAGCACTTGATGTACAACTGAGCTAACTTAATATGAACTTCTTTACCTGCATTTTTCAAGAGATCTGTCGATATAAAATCTTCCCCAGGTGCTTTTCCTCGTTTCATATTTTAAAGCAAATTCTACTTCTTCCATTGTAATCTCTGGTACACTACTAACGTCCACAGATGAATTTACTGACTCAACTACGGTCTTCGAAGAGTAAAGCTTTTGGTAACTTCTCTTCTACTCTTTTTACCTTTTTGTTTCTGTATATAATCATTTCTCCATTTTTTATCTTTCCAACATATCATTTACGGTCTTCCTAAAGCATGTTTGCGCTCAGTCTCTTTAATATTTTTCTTATCCAAATAGTTTCCGCTATTTCATCTATGTTTCTCTTTCTTTTCTCTTGTTGATAAGCTTGTTTAGTTTTACTCTTTCTATTTCATCTCTCCTGCTTTCAATATGTATGCTTCTTCTTTTAATTGGAATATTTGTTTTCTCTAATAACTCTTGTACTTCCTACTTTCTCTGCCAATTTCCTAATGATATCCACTGAATTCAAATTCATATCTTCGACGGTGTCCTCGTTAGGTTCTAGAGCTTCGAATCTATTTTCATTTTCTAACTGAAATTTCTTGTTACTAAACTTAACCTTTATATGATTTATTTTCTTTTTAATACTTGTTTATTTCTCTCGGTTCTTACAATAAATTTAGTTTTATAACCTATCATTCAATGGTCACTACCTATGTTGACTTAATTTGATGACGGTAACATTGCTAACGCTCTTGCTCTCATCTCCTAATGTGAAGTCTACCTCACTCTTTGTTATTCCATTTGGAGTTCTCTAAATCCATATACGACCTATATGCTTTTGGAAGAAAGTGCTCATTATCTTCATGTTGTAGTTTTTTGAAAAATTTACTAACACCTCGCCTCTGTCATTTATTTCACCTAGTCCAAACTTCCTAATGCACGACTCACCTCCCATCTTCTTCCCAACGTTAGCATTGAAGTCACCCATTACCAACGTGTACTTACTTTTTCTTGATCCATTACCTAACTTAAATCATCATAGAACGACTCAATTTCATCGTCTGAACTCTGCGAAGTTGGTGCATAAACCTGCACTATTTATAGAATATACCTTTTACACATCATGATCGCAATCCAAACTACCCTGCCTGATAAACTACTGAATTTTACTACGTTACTAACAACCTCTCGGTTTAAAAATAATCTTACTCCACTAGATATTTCTTTGTCCTTACCTCTATAGTAGAACAGATGGTAACCATCTTGTAATTGTATCAGCTTTTCTTCCGCTCTTCAGACCTCGCTCAGTACTACGATGTCCCACTTGATGTTGTCTAGTTCTTCTATTAAACTCTCCAGCATGTGGTCTTCGGAGAGAATTCTTACGTTGCAAGTATAGATCTTAATTTTCTTCATGCTGTTTAATCTCCATGACTTGAATCTGCTTAGACAGTGCTTAGTCATCTTTGGTGGCACACTGCCAGTAAGCACACCAGGTAATATGGTTATCCGAGAGCTGACCCCTATACGAGAGTTGACACCTTGACGTGGTATATATATATCGATAAAGAGGAAATCTCTGCAGGGTCACCCATATCGAACAGGTTTTCTTAGAAAGATCAGACAAAGAACAGCTCACACACACAGTCGTCGGACCCACTGCTAACTGGCACGGCCCTGATGACGAACAGGGAAATTCCTCGTAGATATATAGGGTACGTTCATTATGACGGCGTGGACCATTGGGTACTCTGTAGATATATAGGGTTTCACCTAATATAAAGAATAAAGTGACACCAGAGCAATATCTCACCAGAAACTAGTTGGCAGAGAGTTTATATTACTGCCAAATTTCTTCATAACAACCCTGAATAGTACAACCAAAACAATACCTGGCGTTCCTGTTGGATCACCGTCTCCCCAAGGTCCAACCTCATATATATATATATATATATATATATATATATATATATATATATATATATATATATATATATATATGTATATATATATGTATATATATCTATATATATATATGTATATATATATATATATATATATATATATATATACATATACACTGAATGGTTCCCAGTGATCAATTATTATTATTTTTTTCAACCACAAATCACTTTTAATTCATGCCATCGCAGTCGAGACTGAAGAATCGATCGATGGAGGCATCCGTTGGAAATTGAAACGTAGATGAGCCGAGGATTCGAACCCAGCTAACCCGTAACAAAGTTACAGTGACTTAAACCAATACGCTATCAAGAGAGATATAAGTTGAGTGCGACTTTCTTATATCTGTATGCTGGAATTACATTAATTCGAGCATATAAATATAAGAAAGTCGTACTCAACTTATATCTCTCTTGATAACGTATTGGTTTAAGTCACTGTAAATTTGTTACGGGTTAGCTGGGTTCGAATCCTCGGCTCATCTACGTTTCAATTACCAACGCTTGCCTCCATCGATCGATTCTTCAGTCTCGACTGCGATGGCATGGAATTAAAAGTGATTTGTGGTTGAAAAAAATATATATATATATGTGTGTGTGTGTGTATGTGTGTGTGTGTGTGTGTGTGTGTGTGTGTGTGTGTGTGTGTGTGTGTGTGTGTGTGTGTGTGTGTGTGTGTGTGTGTGTGTGTGTGTGTGTGTGTGTGTGTGTGCGTGTGTGTGTGTGTGTGTGTGTGTGTGTGTGTGTGTGTGTGTGTGTGTGTGTGTGTGTGTGTGTGTGTGTGTGTGTGTGTGTGTGTGTGTGTGTGTGTGTGTGTGTGTGTGTGTGTGTGTGTGTGTGTGTGTGTGTTGAAATATGTATGACAGAATGAGTGGGAAGGGTGGTGAGGTAAACGCCAAAAAACGTAGGAGTTTTATTACTAACGTTTCGTCCCTAAAGGACTTCCACAAAGTATACACTAAGAAAAAAAAAACTACACCTTATATACTTCACTTTCCTTACCCCGTTCCTCCCCTATCTTCATCCTTCCTTCGCTCCGCCTCACCTCGAACAAAGTCGCTAGTCAACTCTAATAATTTGATAAATCCTTCTCTATGATTATTGCAAGGATTTGAAGCGATGTACGCTGCTTCGAGTATTTTTCTTTCTCGTTTTCTTAGCCCATTATGGAGTGCCTCTCTATTTTCACAGTCAGAAAGGTGGCCAAAATTGTCTATTTCAACCACTAGAGAATTTAATGTCCGGTGGGCTTTTACGTCATTGTTGTGTTCATATAGTCGTTGTTTTATTCCTCTGACAGCTTCCCCAAAATAACTGATGGGACAACTTTTACAAGGTACTCATTTTTGTTTTTGTTTTTAATGATATCATTAATCATGGTCCCTATGCCATACGCAATTCTTATCTCTGCCATAGTGAGCAACATTCCGATTTCATCTACGTGTTTGGAGTTGAGAAAGAAAGAAAGAAGAAAAAAAAAAAAAACCGCTGTCACCTTTGTTCTCACATTCTTTAACTTCTCTGTCTCTTTTTCGTATTCTTAAAGCTTTTTCTTTTAATATATGTAGGTGCCCTTGTCAGTAACACAGTTAACGACAAAACGTTAGTAATAAAACTCCTATTTTTTTAAATCTTTTTTTTATTGTTTGCGTTTACTTCACCGTCCTCTTCACCCATGTATATGTGTATATATATATGAGCGAACTAGCGCCGGCGGAAGAGGGCAACGCCTGTTGGGCAGGCGGCAAGGCGGGCCTTGGTGGACCAAGAACCCGGCAGCCCGATGCAACCTGCATCGTGAAGGCTGCCTGTCTCATCCTTCTTGAGCCGCGGTGGAAAAGATGTGGGCCAAGTGAGTGTGCGTGGTCGTCGCGCAGCCACGACCACCCAAAACAACATCCCCAGCGACTGGCATTCTGTCATTCCTCCCTCCTCTCTTCACCTCATCGTCATCACACCATCAAGTCCCGAGGCGATGGTACCGCGGGTGACGGGGGCAGGCCTGGAAAGCTGGAAGCCTTCAGCCCGCGACTGCACTCGGGCGGCGGGTCTAAGATGGTCGCTCTTTGGCGACTTTTTCCGTGACACCAGAGCTCGGCAGCTGGACCCGTGACTGGGCTGGCCTATTAAGGACCACCGCAGCCCACCCCGCATGGGGAGGCCCCTAGAAAAGCTGGGGTAAACATCGGTCACGGAAAACACGTCTGGTCAGCTTACCGCGGCTGGCGGACATCCCACTAAAGCGGTCGCAACAACAGAAAGATTTTAACCATTGGTGCATGAAATATTCGCACCCTCCAAGACGTGGCAAACACTAACCGCCCAGAACGACGTACAGCTCTCGTTTGCAAGGAGCTCGCCCGCTTCAACATTGATGTGGCGGCCCTCAGCGAGACCAGACTACCCGAAGAGGGCAACATCAGGGAAGCCGGAACGGGATACACCATCTTCTGGAAAGGAAAAGCCCCCGAGGAGCCGCGCATACATGGTGTCGGCTTTGCAATCCGTTCCCAGCTTGTACAACAGCACAACCTCGCTCCCAAGGCCATCAGTGAGCGCCTGATGACAATCCGCATTCCCAATACGCAGGACAGATACATCACCCTGATTTCCGTCTACGCCCCAACTCTGACCTCACCCGACGAAGACAAAGCTGCATTCTACACCCAGTTCGACCACACCATCCAGAGAGTGCCCGCCAACGACAAGCTTATTGTGCTGGGCGACTTTAATGCTCGAGTAGGCAAGGACCATCGCCTATGGGAGGGAATCATCGGCCACCACGGTATCGGGAACTGTAATGCCAATGGAGAACTCCTACTGGGTTTGTGTGCAGAACACCAACTTATAGTGACCAACACTATGTTTAGACTCCCGAACCGACAGAAGACGACATGGAGACACCCTCGGTCCAAACACTGGCACATTCTGGACTACATTCTCACCAGAGCCAGAGACCGAAGAGACGTCCGCATCACCCGAACCATGCCCGGAGCGGATGACTGCTGGACGGACCACAGACTGCTGATCTCCAGACTGACCATGACTACCCTTCGACTACCTAGAAGGGCACCCGACATCGCATCACACCGGCGCTTTGACTGTAGCAAGCTCCGCAATCCACAACTGGCACAAAACTTCAGAGAAGCCTGCGAACGTCACCTTACAGAGCCTGTGGATCAGGCCAATGTAGAGCACCACTGGGCCACCCTAAGAGACGCCATGACCCGTGCCGCGGAGGAAATCATCGGCTACGCAAACAAGAAAAGGCAGGACTGGTTTGACGAGAGTGACGGTGCCATCTCTCCTCTCATTGAGGCTAAGCGCCAGACGCGTCTGACCATGGAGAACCAGCCCACAGCTGCAAATAAACGTGCTCACAAGCAAGCTGTAGCTGAATGCCAAAGAGGCATCCGAGAAGCCCAGAACACCTGGTGGCAAAAGAAAGCTGCAGAAATACAAAGCTACGCTGACTAGCGAGACCTGCAAAGCTTTTATGCAGCAACAAAAGAAATTTTCGGTCCCACACGGTCATCAGTGGGTGGCTTAAAGGATGTGGATGGGGCCACGACCATCACCGACAGCGAGGGCATTTCGCTAAGGTGGAGGTCTCACTTTGAAAACCTCCTCAACGAACAAGGTTGACACTCCTGACAACCTCCTGCGAATGACCCCGCAATATCCCGTCCGTCACTGGATGGCACTACCCCCCTCCGTCCAGGACTTTAACAAAGCCCTTAAACGCATGAGACCCGGCAAAGCCCCAGGACCCGACAACGTCCCACTGGAGCTCCTCACGCACGGTGGCCCAGAGCTGAGGAACCGTCTCATGCTTCTCATACTGAATATATGGGAGACGAAGACCCTCCCTAGTGACTTCCGCGATGCAACAATCGTTACAATATTCAAAAAAGGAGACCGGGAGAATTGTAACAACTACCGGGGAATATCACTACTAAGCATCGCAAGCAAAATATTCGCCCGCATTCTCCTTGACCGCCTCCTCGTCCTCGCAGAAGACGTCCTGCCAGAGTCCC
>NC_134787.1:67591418-67596418 GCF_046742065.1 Oratosquilla oratoria | reverse complement strand
CATGTATATACAAACACATATATATACATATTTTTTATCATCCATCATACCCTTTGATTCAGATCCATCAACATCGAGAGACTCGAGGAGTCCAAAATGCAGATATTAAAACTTGGTACAGCTAAGGACTCGAACCTCCGCTAGCACGTAACAAGTGCTAGTGACTTAGCCGACTGCTCCATTAAGGGAGGAGGAGAAGAAGAAGAAGAAGAAGAAGAAGAAGAAGAAGAAGACGAAGAAGAAGAAGAAGAAGAAGAAGAAGAAGAAGAAGAAGAAGAAGAAGAAGAAGAAGAAGAAGAAGAAGAAGAAGAAGAAGAAGAAGAAGAAGAAGAAGAAGAAGAAGAAGAAGAAGAAGAAGAAGAAGAAGAAGAAGAAGAAGAAGAAGAAGAAGAAGAAGAAGAAGAAGAAGAAAGAAGAAAGAAGAAGAAGAAGAAGAAGAAGAAGAAGAAGAAGAAGAAGAAGAAGAAGAAGAAGAAGAAGAAGAAGAAGAAGAAGAAGAAGGAGAAGAAGAAGAAGAAGAAGAAGAAGAAGAAGAAGAAGAAGAAGAAGAAGAAGAAGAAGAAGAAGAAGAAGAAGAAGAAGAAGAAGACAAAGAAGAATAAGTAGAAGATGATGAAAAACAACAGCAAAAAAGTAAAATAGAAAACGTACAAAAAGCTATTAACTTAGCAGGATTTTGAGGCCAAGCCCGCTGACTCGCTGATAGACACGTCGAAGGGATAAGGTGAGTCGCCCGAGGATAAGGCCTGTTTATGTTCGTGTCTCTTGCGGTAAAAAAAAAAAAAAAAAAAATGTCACCTCGTGAGTAAATAGAAACACGTCTTACTTACTAGTATCACAAGGTGCTTTTTTTTTCCTGCTTCAAAGACTGGTAAAATTTCGAGGCAAAAAATAAGGAATGGAAGATGAATGTATATGAACTTACCTTACAAACAGAGGCTTATGCATCTTAATTTACACTTTCTGAAAAGTCGTAGAGTGCAGGGTGACCTAATAGAACTATTCAAATAGTTCAGGGCCTTTAACAAGGGTGATGAGGCAAAGTCATCAGATTAAGACAGAAAGACGAGACTCGTGGTAATGAATTTGAATTGGACAAATTTATGTTTAAGAAGGAAATAAGCAGGAACAAGTTTACCAACACAGTGATTAACAAATGGAAGAGACTTAGTAACAATGTACTAGCCCTGAAACAATTGGTTGTTGTAGAAGATTAGATGTGAAAAAAATGGTGGAAAAGAGAGGAAAAAAAATCTGAAGGCGGCATGCATTGCCACCAAAAATGCCATAAATTCCCGAGGTGGGTTTATGTCCTGGCCGCATACGTCCGCACAGGTGGAATTGGTAAGTGTGGGGTAAAGGGACTGCGGAGAGGTCCAGCAAGATCGTCAAGTCACGATGGAAGGCTCTGGTACAACGTATGAGAGCTGTTGACGGGTTTGAATTCTTCTCCTGTCGTCAGTCCACTGAAGAAGGCTCAGGAGGTCGAAACGTCTGATACTGAATAAAACTCCTTAACGTTTCATTCGTCACCTCATCTTCATATTCTGCCAGTCTTTACGAGTACTTATATCTGTGTGTGTGTATATATATACTTACATATATATATATATATATATATATATATATACATATATACATGTATATATACTAATATATATATATATGTATATATATATGTTGAGACATTCTGACAGGTTGACATAAGCGGAGTAGGAAACACAGGAGTCTTAGTCTTGAGTTTATTCCTGACTAGTTTCACAGGTATGCTTTTTCAAAGCATACCTGCGATACGAGTCAGGCATAAACTCAAGCATAAGAAATCTGTGTTTTCAAATCCGCTTATTTCATATATATATGTATATATATATTTATATATTTATATATATATATATATATATATATATATATATATATACTGTATATGTATGTATATATATATATATATATATACTGTATATGTATGTATATATATATATATATATATATATGTGTGTGTGTGTGTGTGTGTGTGTGTGTGTGTGTGTGTGTGTGTGTGTGTGTGTGTGTGTGTGTGTGTGTGTGTGTGTGTGTGTGTGTGTGTGTGTGTGTGTGTGTGTGTGTGTGCGTGTGTGTGTGTGTGTGTGTGTGTGTGTGTGTGTGTGTGTGTGTGTGTGTGTGTGTGTGTGTGTGTGTGTGTGTGTGTGTGTGTGTGTGTGTGTGTGTGTGTGTGTGTGTGTGTGAAATCATGAAAAGGGCGTGATCAAGCTTCGAACCCGGTGTCGTGCAGCACTAATCCTGCATACAACAGTTCCTACACACAGAGCCTTCAATACGGTCGTTGACCTAACATCCTTTATCTGGCATCAAGGATTCGGAGAGACTGAGAATCTACAGCCTTGAAGTCCAGTTTTGCTACAACTGCCGAGGCCACTCGAGTGCAAAGTAGTCCCGAATCTTTCATTTACTTCGCCATTGTAATGATTATGGGACAAGTCACTCGTGACAGCGACATAATTCAAATCTTGGCTCTGGTGGAATGATCTAGAAATAGATCATTGGAAACATGAAATCAAGGTACCTATCAGATGTAAATTGACGGCCTTTTTGTGACCTTATTTCTTCTTAATCAAAAAACAGTGAATAAGCAAAAGCTATAGAATATATCTGGGAAGATTACTAATTACAGAAATACAAAAATCATAAAAAGCCATGGTGAAGGCAGATATTTGAATATGATACAAGATTTATTTACTACATAGTTATTTAACTTTAAAAGATAATATGGTTATCTAATATCATTACATGATATCCTGATACTCTGCAGAATTTCCTTGTAGCATATTTTCTTAAAAGGAAACGATATTTAACACAAGATAGGAAATTCACTAAGAGTAGTCTAAAGTCTCCATATTGCATATCAAACGTTCTCATAGTGCTCCCTATAATGATAAGTCTCAAGCAGCACTTATTTTGATATTTTGTTACATGCATATCTTTGTATCACTCACAAGTGATTAGCCATTACCAGGGAACGTAATAAATTCAAGTGCTTAATGATGCACATTACACACTGCATATTGCATTTTGCATAGTACATATTACATATTGCATACTACCTATTAAATATTACATATTACACTTTACATATTACATATTATATATTACATATTACATATTACATATTACATATTACATATTACATATTACATATTACATATTACGTACTACATATTACATATTACACATTCTGTCTATCTATATACCAATGATTTTCCCCTTTATAAAGGAAGTAGCCAAGTCATAAGGCACGTACCTACTCCCGCCACCCTATCACCCCTCTCATTTTAGCTCCTCGTAGATGACGGTCACGATGGGAGGCTCTGTTCCAACGCCCACCGCCCTGGGTCAGAAGTAATGTAGCAAGGCACAGTACATCCACAGCAAGGCCGCTTCACTTAATCGGTGACCCCCTCCCTCTCCGTCCCCTCGTTCAGAAAAAGAGATTAGAGGGAGATATCCTTTTGGGCTGTGACAAAACATCATTCACACATAAGTACCCCGCTACTCCCCATCCCCCATCCCTCCCTTCCTTGCATAATAGTATAATCCATGCAGTCACTCTCCATTCACCCCTATTTCCTTCCCACTTCCTTCCTTGCTACACAAACATTCCCCTATTGCTCAACGTCCCTTCACCCCATCCATCCATCTCATCCTCGGTCGTCCCCTCAAGTTCACTCCCCTCACCTCTGCCTTTTATACCCCTTTTACTCTTTCATAAATCATTCTTTCCATGTGTCCAAACCATCCCAATAACATTTCATCAGCCTGATCTGCTATTTCCGTTTCCACTCTCGCTCCTCCTTACCTCCTCGTCTCTAACTGTATCCAGCCTAGTAACTCCTGTCACACTTCTCAGTTATTTCATCTCAAACACATTTAAACTTTTCCTTTCTGCCTCTCTTAAGTTCCAAGTCTCTGCCCCATACAATATCGTCGGCACAATCACCCCTTCACACAATCTCTTCTCTGCATTCATTCCCAGTTGCCTAATTCTCATTACACTTCTTAATCAACCAAGGCATTTACTAGCTTCTCTTAATCTACAATTTACCTTCATCTCCACTCTTCCCTTTCCTACCACATTCGACCTCAAATACCTAAAGCTATCCACATCTTCCAGCCTCTCTCTTTTTAGACCTAGTTCCAACTCACTGCCATCCTCTACCCTTCTACATCTCATAAGGCCTACATTAGGCAGTCCATATCCCTTACTACCTGTCATCCATATCCATAGAGTTATCTCACCTTCTGTTAAAACAACCAATTGTTTCAGTGTTCACAACATGGTTATTAAGTCTATTCCATTCGTTAACCACTCTGGTGGTAAACCAGTTCTTACCTAAGTGTGTTGGTAAAGTGGGCAATGTCGTTAAAATCTGAAGGAGATAGGCCAAAGGTAGGTGTTTTGAAAGCTTAAGAATCAGCGCATGACGGTACTAAGTGCATTTGCTCTTCAAGCCATCGTCCTCTCACAAAAGTAATCATGCCAATTCATCTCGTGGAGCGGGTGATGACTTAAATATATATATACATATATATGTATATACATATAGGCTAGGCTGGTAACCATGGATTTACTCCTAGAATATTTCGAGAAGATAAAGAAAAGAAAATATACATACATTCATACATACATATACCAAGGCTTTCTCCCCCTTACAAGGGGGGTAGCCAAAAAGAAAAAGGCATAAAATCATTCCCACCCATTCCATCCCTGAATACACTCCACACCCCTCCACCCTCCCTCTTATCTTAGCACCTCCTGAATGATGGGTCATCCCTGCACCTTGTCCACTGCCCTGGGTCAGAAGCAGTGTCGCAAGACACAGCACATCCACAGCAAGGCCGCTTCATTAAATCGGCGACCCCCCCTCTCCGTATATAAGATATGAGAAAAAAACAACAACTAATTTTGGTGTCCATGGACAGAGTTAAAAACACAAAGTCAGTCCTTT
>NC_134787.1:67578918-67583918 GCF_046742065.1 Oratosquilla oratoria | reverse complement strand
CTTTATTATCATTATTACTATTATTATAAATTATGTTAGAAGTACTTATTTCAGCAGTGACTTGTTCGATGCATCTTGTAAACTTTGTTTAATGATCTGTGTGTTATAATTTTGTAGAAATGTCCATTCAGGATCATTATTCCAAATTTTGTAAAACAGGAAAAATGCCCAACTCCTCAGTTTAACAAAATGATCTCAAACTTGGGACGAGACAAGTAAAGCAAACGGGAAAAGACATCTTTGAAAGAGAAAATATTTCCCAGTATAGCAACGTCATGACGTCATGCCGCGCTAACTTTTCGCAAACAAATATTCATACTCCATGTTGTTGACATTCCTGAATATTTTCTTGCAAAGACTTTCTCTAACAAAGCTTTAAACTGAAGTTATATCCAGGAGGCATAAGGAATTCGCAAGAAAGACGCTGAAGGACAACAAACTTTTGAACAAAACAAATGATAAGCAACATTCCTACATTCTTTTGTTTCTTGATTTCCGAGGGTCTATTATAATCCTCAGCTCACAATACTATAAAACGTTTCCAGTTCTCCAGAAATAAAATCTTAAATCACTCCAGATTTGTGAAAAGAATATTTTGCAAAATATACGTAAGTGACAAAAACAATAGACGACCTACTTGTGATTAATGGTTTTCGACATTTATTGTCTTGTCATCTATACATAAAAACAATCTTGGTCATGTCTAATATGCATAATGGGTCATTACGACAACGAAATAGTCAATATAGCAGTTATTTCCTGATTTTTAAGCCTTATGGCCAGTTTGAGCCAGGTCAGGTTTAGTTAGAATAGAATAGGATAGGCACTAATGAATATTTGTCGGGATTCCCAGAATACGGAACACCAGCAGAGAAATTAATCAAATAAGGCGTATTGCTTACATGGGGACGATATCATTGTTATCTTGATGTACCAATTATCTTAATGTGTGATAAAAAAAAAAACTAACGGAACTGCTAATGAATTAAATGTCAGGAAAAAATATAAAACAATAATAGAAAAAGTAAAAAATGCACAGACCTCTTTAGAACAACGTTAGAGCAAGAAAGGTGTTTAGTAAGATTATTTGACTTCAATAGTATGATTCACTATTATTGGATCACGTGTTGGATTCATGATCGACAGCTATTGCCCTACTGGAAGAGAGCTCCGAGCGCATAAATGGTTCGATCTATGAGTAATACTGTGACCTTATACACACACACACACACACACACACACACACACACACACACACACACACACACACACACACACACACACACACACACACACACACACACACACACTCACACTCACACACACACACACACACACACACACACACACACACACACACACACACACACACACACACACACACACACACACACACACACACACACACACACACACACACACACACATCGTCGAACCGTCAACAAGTGCTCCAGTAGGCTGCATCCAAAAGACGAAATTTCTCAATAGGGCAAGGAGAGCAGGAGGCCTGGGTTGAATTGAGTGGAGGAGGGAAAAAAATAAAAGTGGCTTATACTAACATAGACGGATTGATCTCAGAATTAGATGAACTAAATAATTACCTGTCAGAAGAAAAACCAGACTGAATGGAAATTGTGGAGACAGAATTAATGGGTCCACTACTACCAAATAGCGTTGGACATGGACCATATAATCACTAGATTAAAAATAGAGACGAGAAACAGGATGGAGGAGTCATGTTTTTGACTAAGAAAAACTTAAAAGTGACGAAGGTTACAGATGGTAAAAATAGTGTAGAAATGATCATGATGAAAGCTGAAGATAGCGACATAAAAAGTAGAAAGTTTGCGGTGATTTATGTACCCCCAAAAACGAGCTCTGAAAGAGAGCGAATATTCTAAGATGTTTAGAAGATACAAGACATTCATTAAATGAGATTCTGAAGGATGGAGGAAACCTGATCATTATGGGAGACTTTAACTGCAAAGAAATATTTTGGGAAGAGATGACTGTGAGAGGTGGAGAGGATCTATGGGGAAATGTAAGACACCACCTGGGAAAAATGATCACATATTAATGGGTTTTTAACTAAAGAAGGAAATATGCATAGAGAGAAATGAGAAAATCAGAAAAGGAAGACTGATGTATAATAAGACGGACTTTGGGAAACCTAATATTTTTTTTTCTTTTTTCAAACGCGAATTGGGAAAAAATCTATAATAAAGAGACACAAGTGGAAGAAAAATGGACGATTTTGGTGGAAATTGACAATGAAGGAGTGGGTATATTCGTACCAAGACAGAAGCAGAAAAAGTTATATATCAAGTGCTGGTTCAACAGAAGGTGCAGTGAGGCAAAAGATAATAGAGAAGATAGAAAAAAATATAAAGAACTAGAAAGTACCAAATATATATCAATCAAAGGAATGGATATCTAAAAGTGCGCAGAGAGGAAAAAAGAAGCTATGAAAAAACATGATAGAAAAATGTAAAGACCAACCTAAGCTATTCTATAGATATGTGAATGGTAAACTCAAAAACAAATAGTAAATGATGAAGCTAAGTCATGGAAATATAGAATACACAGAAGATCCAGAAATGGTTGAAGTTATGGACAATCACTTCAAGTCGGTTTTCACTAGAGAAAATATACAGCATTGGGATGAAGGGCGTGAAGTGGGGTCTCCCCCCCACCCATGAGGGAAATAATAATAACATAAAATGAGATAATGGATCATTTAACGAAACTTGACGTCACGAAATCACACGGCTCAGACGGAATTCCATATTGGATACTAAAAGAATGTAAAGAAGAACTAATGGACTAA
Source organism: Oratosquilla oratoria (assembly GCF_046742065.1). Lineage (NCBI taxonomy): Eukaryota > Metazoa > Arthropoda > Malacostraca > Stomatopoda > Squillidae > Oratosquilla > Oratosquilla oratoria. Next base: position 67,581,091 of record NC_134787.1, on the reverse strand, counting down.
ATGTATAATATAATAAGTTGGTCACTCAATGAAGGAAAAACACCAAAGTGCTGGAAAATGCCAATATTGTACCAGTATACAGTATAAAGGAGGAAACAAGGAAGACCCAACAGATTACAGACACACACATACGCGCGCGCGTGTGTATGTGTCTGTAATTTGTGCCCTTACTAGCACTGTAGCCAGAATTTGTGATAAAGTTGTTAAGAACAGATAAATAGAACATCTGGAAGAAAACAATATACTAAACCCGAGATAATTTGGATTTAGACAGGGAAGATCATGTGCCACAAATTTGATTTGTTTCTACTCAAGACTAATAGTTATAATACAAGAAAGGAACGGACAGGCTGGTTGTGCTTTCCTAGACTTACAGAAAGCTTTTGACAAAGAACACATTAAAAATTATTAAGAAAACTGGAAACCATAGGAGGGATGCAAGGATGGAGGATTTCTTGCATAGAAAGAGCTCAACTTGGGAAGAAGTGATTAGTGTAGTTCCACAGGGTTCAGTATTGGCTCCAATAATGTTTGCTATTTATGTGAATTATATGGATGAAGATGTGGAATGTTACATGAGCTTCTTTGCAAATGACGCAAAATTGCTGAGGGAAGTAGATACTGAAAAGGATTGTGAATCGCTACAGAGAGATCTGAACAAGGTTTGAAAATGGAGTCAGAAGTGGGAAGTGGACTTCACCATCAAGAAATGTATCATGATAAAATTTGGAAAAGCTAAAAAATATATATATATATATATATATATATATATATATATATATATATATATATATATATATATATATATATATATATATATATATATATATATATATATATATATGGACAATATAAAATCGATACAAAGGAAGTAAAGAAAGTGGGATCTGAAAAAGACTTGGGAATAATCATCACAAATTACATGTCTCCTGGTAATCAGATAAACAAAATTGCCGAAGAATCCTACAACTTCCTAAGATCAATAAAGATGGCTTTTACCCACTTGGGCAAAGAAATGGTGAAGAAAATACAAGTTACAGTGATAAAGCCTAAACTGGAATACGCTGTGACACTATGATCAACCAGTACCAAAATGTATATAAAGAAAATTGAAAGAATCCAGAGAACAACTACAAAGATAGCCCCAACACTTTCAAAACTGTCATATGACGAGAGAATGTCAAAACTGAAATTACCTGCTCTGGAACAAAGAAGACTTGCTAATGTTCCATAGAATCATGAAAGGCGTGGAAGTCCTTGATAGAGAAGACTTACTAAACTGGGATAAGAGAATTACAAGGGGATATGAAAAGAAACTCAAAAAGGACAGTTATAGAAGAGACCTAAAAATAAAAATTCACACAGAGTGGTGGATATCTGGAACAAACTGGATGAAACAATAGTGTGTGAAAAAACTATACACGAATTTATGAACAAAATTGACACTGCGAGATACAAAGACGGTACACCATGAGCGTAGCTTCCCTCCCCGTAAGATACAACTAGGTGAATACATCTAGGTAAATACACACACACATACACACGCACACCATGTCTTTGCCCACCAGGATTGGAGTGCCGGCTCGCAGTGCAGCGATGATGAAATGTTCATCACTGGGTGAGACTTGAATTCAGATCACCGAATTAGCGGTCGAGTGCAGTACCACCACACCATAGAGCCAGTGTGTGTGTGTGTGTGTGTGTGTGTGTGTGTGTGTGTGTGTGTGTGTGTGTGTGTGTGTGTGTGTGTGTGTGTGTGTGTGTGTGTGTGTGTGTGTGTGTGTGTGTGTGTGTGTGTGTGTGTGTGTGTGTGTGAGTGTGTGTGTGTGTGTGTGTGTGTGTGTGTGTGTGTGTGTGTGTGTGTGTGTGTGTGTGTGTGTGTGTGTGTGTGTGTGTGTGTGTGTGTGTGTGTGTGTGTGTGTGTGTGTGTGTGTGTGTGTGTGTGTGAGAGAGAGAGAGAGAGAGAGAGAGAGAGTGCGTATGAATTTGTGTGTGCTTGCATGTGTGTGGGCAAGTGTGTCATGGCAACAGTGCATCAACTCAGCACATTTTTCTAATAACAGAATTCAGAAATGAAACTTGACCGTCACACAAGCGCTCTCCAGCAAGAGTCTATTTACGGAAGAAGTATATTCAAGATAAACAAAAATAAATAAATAAATAAATAAATAAA
>NC_134787.1:67571418-67576418 GCF_046742065.1 Oratosquilla oratoria | reverse complement strand
ACCCCCAACCTTCCATCCCCTCATGCAGAATAGAGAAGATAGGGAGAAATCCCTTCGGGCTGCGTTAAAATATCATTTACACATATTCCATAATACCCCCATCCTCCACTCACTCCCATGCATCACATTATCCATACACAAGAATTCTCCACTCACTCCTATCTTCTGTCTTTTCCCGTACTTCCTTAACAGACATTCCACTCTTTCCCAATGCCCCTTTTACCCCATCCATCCATCTCATCCTTGGTCGCACCCTCATGTTCACTCCTTCCACCTCTGCCTTCCACACTTCATTTACTAATCTTTCTTCACTCATTCTTTCCATGTGTCCAAACCATCCCAATATTCTTTCATGAACCCTATCTCCCAACTCCTTTTTCGTCCCCGTTCTCCTCCTCACCTCCTCGTTTCTCACACTATCCAGCCCAGTATGTATGTATATACTGTATAAATATACATATATATATATATATATATATATATATATATATATATATATATATATATATATATATATATATATATAGATATATATATATTAGTATAAATGGGCAGTAAGTTTTCTTGTAAACATGTTCGATTGAAGACCAGAGCTAATTCAATATCCACTATCTTCTTAGTGATTTTCTCAATGTTTCTAATAGTTTGTTTGATTCTTGAGGGGAGGTCAAACACAAGACTTCCGAGATCCATGATGTTATTGTATCGAAAAACATAACACAAAATATAAAATACAAGCTCTCGGTTGAGTCATACAACCATCTTCATATAAGTAAGATTACATATAGAAAACAGGAGTTTAAATACAAATAAAAAAGGGGAACTAGGAGAGTTAGGAGTCAGGTACTGGACGGAGGTGAGGTCTTCGCTTCAACAGGACGTAGCTGGACATCTGATCACAGTAGCTGGACGTTTGGTCGTTGTTGCCACGCAGCCTCGTTGTGTAGTTGTAATGTACTAACTGTGTCTGTCTGTATATTAATGATAGTAGTGTATTGTGTAATGTAAACTCTTTCTAAGATGTGTAGTTTCTTGGTGTTGCTACATTGTTTAAGTATTTTTGTATTGTTGACTAAATCTTGTCTGTTCGGATTTTTGTTGTGTGTTTGTGTCATGTGTTTGCGTATGCTTCCTTCACGGGCGTGCATTGTGAGTCTCCTTCTCACAGAGGTCGTGGTAACACCAATATAAGAAGCATTGGGGAGAAGTTTGCAACCTTCTTCGGGGCAGGAGAATTGGTACACCACAAAGCTATATTCTTTATAATATTAAATAAAAGTAAAATTAAATCAACATGAAATTGTGACACCAAATAAAATATTATTAAGGTTGTGATCATAAAACAAATGTGGCAAAATAGTATAATTGTGTAAAACAAACGTAAAGAAAAAAAATGTGCAAGTACACAATCAGAGAAGGTGGACCAAATGTCCGCAATGATGAAAGGGAATGCAAGAAGGAAAATGTCTCAAGTACAACCAGATAATTGCAATCACACATAAAAATAACAACAATATAAGATAAAGATAAAAAGAAAGAAAGAAGAGAAAAGGAAGAAGACTAAACCTGAAAAAGGGTGGGGGTAAAAGCCTGGGGAGGGGGAGTTGAAAAGCTGCACTGGAAGACCACCTTGGAGGAAGGAGGTCGGACAAAAGCCACCTGGTGAACAAATGTAAGGTCGAAAAGCAGACTGAGACTGGAAAAAGGAATTAAACTGCGTGACTCATCGTCCCTGGATAAATACGATTGAGATCAATACATCTGTTTATGCAGTTGCTTTTGGTTTCCCATACTTCCAAGAATAGTCTTTTCTTTTTGTTATTTTCTTTGTGTAATATTGTCACTCCATCCCAATCTATGATATGTTGGTGTTCTGTAGTGTGTTTGTACAGGGCCAATTTTGGGTCTTCTTGCTTCACTGCAAGTTGGTGTTTATGTACTCTTGTGGCTAGTTTCTTCTGAGTTTCTGTGCCATAGCCCATGCAGCCTATGCGGTAAACTACACCAGCTAGTTATGTATGTTCTTCAGTGTCTTTGACTTTGGTGAGATTTTGATGCAAAGTACTGAGGAGTTTGTGCGCCACTTGTACTACGTTGTCTGGTAAAACTATGGCAGTAACCTCAGAGGCGCCTTTGATATAAAGGATTGTGATTCTGGATGTCGTGTGTGATCTTGGTTCGGAAGTGTTGGTGCGTCGTGTCTTTGTCCACTTACGTATGGTTCTCCTGTGATAGCCATTATTCCAAAAGAACTGTAAAAGATGTTTCCTTTTAGCCTTTTTTTCACAGTAGAAAAGTATTTATCTGCTCTGTTCCATAAAGTCCTGATCACGCTCTTTTTGTGGCAATCTGGATGGTAGCTATCGTAGTCTAAAAGTCTATCTGTGTGCGTGGGCTTCCTGTAGACACTTGTCCTAAGTGTGTCACCCTCACGCTTGATGTTGACATCTAGGAATGGTAGTTGGTCATCTTTCTCAAGTTTCTAATATTACTACATTTATTATAGTGATACAAGTTTTGGATACTATTTTATTTTACAATGATTAGAATGTTTAGTTATTTCTGCTCATTTATATACAGGGTGAACAGAAAGTCCTTGGACCAACATAAAAACGATTTATTAACAGAAAATGAATTAAATTTCATCAAAAAGGTATCACAATGATAGCTTATAATACTAGAATGAATCTCATTCATTAATTTTCAATGTGGTCGCCCTTCACTCGGATAACTCTCTCAATTCTCTCCCGGAAGTTTTCGACCGAGGCACGTAGCTTATCCTGGGGTATTTTGACCCATTCCCGCTGGAGTGATTGCTTCAGAGCATCAACACTTGAGTGAGCAACGGAACACGCCTTTGCCTCCAACAAAGACCACACACAAAAGTCCATGGGGTTCAAATCAGGCGATGAGGGAGGCCACATTTCCTTGCTCCAGAATCTTGGAAATTGACGTGAGCACCAGTCCTGAGTCTTTCTTGAGGTGTGAGATGGCGCACCATCTTGTTGGAAAGTGAAGGGATGATCATTACAGTGTTTTTTCATCTCTTCAAGGTCTGGAACCAAAATATCGTTGATGTAGCGATCTGAATTGATTTGAACCCCTTGCTCCACAAAAATCAGAGGAGACTTCCAAGTTTTGGAGAAGCGGCCCACACCATGAGAGAAGATGGTTTTTGGCGGCGGTAAACTGTTCTCACTGAATCTTTAATGTCTGCAGAAGACTTTGCATTAACTCTTATCGTTCTGATTATTGAACTGAGCTTCAATTGTGAAGAGTTTCTTGTCTGAAAAATTTTTCTCTTGCGCTGCCGTGTCTGTCTTCAGTTCTCTGAGAAGAATCTGTGCTCTTTCAAGTCTCTTTTGTTTTTGGAGAGGTGTAAGAAACTGTCGTTTTCTCATCTTGTAGGGAGACAACCGAAGATCCTTTCTCACGATGGTTCTCATTGAAGTATTGTTAACATTCATGTCTTTAGCCAATTTTCGGATGGATCTCTTTGGGTTTCTCCGCATCCTCTCTCGGACAGCGTTAACCACTTTCTTTGTTCGAGCAGTGCGAGGTCTTCCACTCCTAGGACGATCTTCAGATGTACCAAGTTCCTTAAATCTATTCACAACATGATACTCGGTCGATTTGGCAACTTTAAGGAGTTTGATAATCTCAGAGTTGGTTTTCCCTGCGCGATGGAGCTGAATGATGGCCTCTCGTTGGCTCATATTTTCAATATAGCTGCAAGAAACAAATATTTAATAGTTTAATAGTTTAATAACAAGATATTTAGCATATGTACTTTAGAATATGTACTGTAATTAAAAAATGATCAGAAAGTCCAAGGACTTTCTGCTCACCCTGTATTATGGTTATTAATCTAGGCTACATAGTATATTGTGTATGGGTAAAAGGTGTTCTTAGGAATCAGGGGTACTTCACGGTTTGGTCACGTGAAGGAAGAGGTTGGTGGTGTGTATGTATGTATGTTCGTATGTGTGTTGCTGTGTAGTTTTCCGTTGTGTTGTAATCTGTGAGATTATGCTTACAACACACACACACACACACACACACACACACACACACACACACACACACACACACACACACACACACACACACACACACACACACACACACACAAACACACAGACACACACACACACACGTACACACACACACACACACACACACACACACACACACACACACACACACACACACACACACACACAAACACACACACACACACACACACACACACACACACACACACACACACAAAGGATTACAAAGGCGGAGCATGCCGACAGGAGACCTTTTGGTCCATATCTAGGTCGGATGCGAAAAAAAAATCATAGTAATAATAAATGAATAAATAAAAACTATGATAATGTAAATAACAAATGAAATACATAATTAAATGCATAGGTATAGTTAAATAATAAACAAACATATAAAAAGAAAATAATGATAAATTGACAGATAACTAATAATAAATGAAAATCAGACAGAAAAATTATAACAAAACAAAAACAAATAATATGAAATGAATCATAATCATTACAGCATCTTGCTTAGGTGTTTATCTAAATGATTCTTAAAACTTCGAACTGAACTACATTGCACTGCCTCTGCAGGAAGTTTATTCCATTCATTAACTACACGGTTGGCGAAGTCATTTCTACCAACTTCCAAATTGAATCTATTTCCGGACAGTTTGAAACCATTGTTCCTTGTCTGATTCTCATTCAGTGTGAAAATTTTGTCATTGTTGATGTTGTCAATTCCCTTTAGAATTTTAAAGACCTGTAACAAGTTACCTCTGAGTCTACGCTTTTTTAGGGAAAACAGATTCATATGTTTTAATCGATTTTCGTATGATTTATTTTTGATATTTGGAATCAGTTTTGTGGCTCGCCGTTGTACTTTCTCCAGCCTGTCAATGTCTTCAGTGAGAATAGGTGACCATACGGAAACAGCATATTCCAAATGTGTTGTAATCTGGGAGA
>NC_134787.1:67528918-67541418 GCF_046742065.1 Oratosquilla oratoria | reverse complement strand
TTATAACATAACAAAAACAAATAATATAACATAAATTATAATCATTACAGCATCTTACTTAGGTATTTATCTAAATGATTCTTAAAGCTTCGAACTGAACTACATTGCACTACCTGTGCAGGAAGTTTATTCCATTCATTAACTACGCGGTTGGCAAAGTTGTTTCTACCTACTTCCAAATTGAATCTATTTCCGGACAGTTTGAGACCATTGTTTCTTGTCTGATTCTCATTCAATGTGAAAATTTGGTCACTTTTGATGTTGTCAATTCCCTTTAAAATCTTAAAGACCTGTATCAAGTCACCTCTGAGTCTACGCTTTTTTAGGGAAAACAGATTCATGTGCTTAAGTCGATTTTCGTATGATTTATTTTTGATATTTGGAATCAGTTTTGTGGCTCGCCGTTGTACTTTTTCCAGTCTGTCAATGTCTTTAATGAGATTCGGTGACCATACGGAAACAGCATATTCCAAATGTGGACGAACTAACGATTTATATAGCTTGTTAATGAGTGATGGACTTTTGAAATCAAAAGATCGCGCAATCAATCCCAGAATCTTATTTGCTTTATCAGAGGCTGAAATACACTGCTTGGATGATTTGAGGTCGTTACTGATAATTACGCCGAGATCTTTTTCACTATTCACTTTTGTTAACGAATTTCCAAATAACTTGTAATCGTACTTGCTGTTATTTTTACCTATGTGCATTACCTTGCATTTACTTGTGTTAAATTTCATTAGCCACTTTTCAGACCATTGCTGTAATTGATCTAAATCTTCTTGAATATCTAATTGGTTTGAGTGATCATTTGCCACTCCGCACAGTTTTGTATCATCAGCAAATTTGGAAACAGTAGATTTTAGTCCATGGTCTATATCATTTATATATACTATGAATAGAAGTGGCCCAAGAACGGAACCCTGAGGAACTCCACTTGCAACACTTTTCCATCCAGAAGTTTTTCCATTTAAAACAACTCTCTGTTTTCGACCTTTCAACCAATTACTAGTCCAACCTAATAGGCTACCACTTATTCCATGCAAAGTACATATATACATACATACATACATACATACATACATACATACATACATACATACATACATACATACATACATACATACATACATACATACATACATACATATATACATACATACATGCATACATACATATATACATACATACATACATAAATACATACATACATACATACATATATAAATACATACATGCATACATACACACATACATACATACATACATACATACATACATACATACATACATACATACATACATATATTCACACATACATTCATACATATATTACATTCATTCATACATACATACATACATACATACATACATACATACATACATACATACATACATACATACATACATACATACATACATACATACATATATACATACATACATACATACATTCATTCATACATACATACATACATACATACATACATACACACATACATGCATACACACATACACACATAAATATTTACAAACATATATACATACAAACCTTCATACATACATACATTCATACATACATACATACATACATACATACATACATACGTGCGTACATACATACATACGCACATACATATATACATAAATACATACATGCATAAATACATACACACACATACATGCATGCATACATACATATATACATACACACATGCATACATACACACATGCATACATATATACATACATACACACATACATACATACATACATATATACATACATACATACATACATACTTACATACGTACATATATTCATGCTTACATATATACATGTATACATACATACATACATACATACATACATACATACATACATACATACATACATACATACATACATGCATGCATGCATACATACATATATACATACATATATACATACATACATACATACATACATACATACATACATACATACATACATACATACATACATACATACATACATACATACATGCATACATAAATACATACATACATACATACATACATGCATACATAAATACATACATACATACATACATACATACATACATACATACATACATACATAAATACATACATACATACCTACCTATATACATACATACATACATACATACATACATACATACATACATACATATATACATACATACATTCACACATCCATACATCCATACATACATACATACACACATACATACATACTTACATACATACACACATACATGCATACATACATACATACATACATACTCGTACATACATATATATAAACATACATACATACATACATACATACATACATACATACATACATACATACATACATACATACATACATACATACATACATACATACATACATACATACATACATACATACATACATACATACATAAATATATACATACATACATACATACATATGTGGTGCCGTCGATTGATTTAGTGTTTAACCAAGAGCACCTCCAATGGGAGTGATCAGAGATACCCACATAAGAACGATTTGGGAAATAAAAAAAATCAAGGTATACGCTGCCACCACCCAATCGTCTATATGGATATATCTGACCATAAATGGAAACTGCTCCTTGTTATTCACGTCTGACTCCGTCCCCTTTCCTCAGGTCGTTCGGGGTTGGTTCTGGGTAGCGAAAAGGCCTATGCCCAAGTGGGGGTAGTAAAAGAAAATAAGCGAAGGTCTGCTATGTGTTAATTATTACACTGAAGCAAAAATATAGTAAGGAAATACAAAAGTATATTGTGGTTTTCTCCAACTAATCTATTGATCCTTACAATATGAAAAATATATGGGTATGCGAGACATTTAATAACACAGTTTTTTCTTTCTTATGGGCATCATAAGTAAGGTCACAGGCACGTGGAAAAACGTAGTTATTTACGCTCCAACCTTCCGGTCACTGTATAAGTCTACTTATAATATTGTGTCTACCTTCAACCCCGTATTCTTATTAGAGAACGATCACAGACGGAATTGTACTCTAAGGATTACACTCTCATAGCTAATGTTAAATGTATATACGCAAAGTGTTTGTGAAGTACACTCCCTTAAACCCCTTTTTCCATATCTGTTATCGGAATCATTTTTGGCATCAGATTCAAAACTTAATAATAATAATAACTATCTACCTACTATATCTGCACTATATCATTTAACTCACATATTGACATTTGTTTTCATTAATCTTACAGAACGTGTTCATACCTGTTATCGGAATCATTTTTGGCATCAGATTAAAATTTTAGCTGCGCACAAAGAGAACGAGACGGCTATGTGTTCGTATCTATGGGTAAACTACTAACCTCCCTGTTGTATTATTTCGTAAAACTTCATTTCGCTTCTCAACAGAGCCCCTAGCTGCTACAATCTCTCCCTAAACTATTTCTCTAGTGGAATCCTGAACTGAAAGTTGGGAATTTTTCCTATTACTCTTAAAATTAATGGCCTTAGCTTACGCCTCTGTCCGAACGTTTAGTGACGTCACGGGTGGGCGGAGCTACGGTGCCCGCGCTATGTTCGAGAACATTCTAATGTCGCGTCGAAACTCAGTTTAACCAAAATCAGCTGAAATATATTTGTAGCTATCTCCTATTGTATGTTCTTCTTCAATGATTATAGTAAGGCTCTTTGCCAACACATCTTGATAGGCAGACATAGAATAGAATAAATTCATGGTCTATTAAGGCTCTATTTTCTACTTTGCTTCTTGGTTGAGTAAAACCGTTACGACGTCCATAATACCCAGTCTCTCAAATCAACACTCAAATAAATAAATAGATAAATAAAACGAAATTCCAAAAATAATACCCCTTCAAAATTCCTGTCCTTACATGGCTCTACGCCCCCCCGTAAGAAAAATTCCGCAACATCACGTGAAGGATTCTATTTGGTGTGGTCCAAATCCCTCTGCAAAAGAAAAAAAAATCCATCCTGCATCAGAGAGCGATTATCCTTTTGATAGCTTGACGAGGCACTCTCTCCTCAGCACACTCGTAGGTGTACGAATCTCAGGTGACCCGGGGGTACACCAATTTACTGTGGATGTCTCCGTGGACTTTTCCATCAGTCTTCGTATTGGCTGGATTCCCCAATTGACCTCTTACATACTACTTGACTGGACATGCATAGCCGCTACGACCGAGCTAAGCCACGACTCTCTCTTGTGGATTCGCCCCATGGGTGGCACACTACTTCCCCTTCTGTGGGCTCACCTCTGGGCAATCGGCGATTGTCCACCAGGTCCTGAAGTCCTACACCCCTGTCAAGCGGGCAATTGTGAATTGAGTTGGGTTCATGACCCCAACTCGAGCTAAAGAATTTCCCCATTTTCCAATACTACTCCGAATGAAAGTGCTCGCTAACCATCGTTTGTAGTCCCTCTCCTAGGCTAATATTGACTTCTATATCCCCCCCCCCTAAGTTGACCTTTAGTTCCTTCACCTGGCTGTTGCTGAAATTTCCTTTTACAACATATGAAATATATGCATCCTTAATCCTAGGACATCTCAACCTTACACATGTATAAAAGTATAGGTGGGTTACATTTAAGCTTTATGGTCCAATATATAGGAACATTGAGGGCATCTTTGCATTAATTTGCACGAGCATTCGTTTTTCTTTGGACATATACTGGCACGATATGATCCCTACATTTCCTATTGCAGTTAACTACTGTCATCTTAGCACCTTAAATCACTAGATATGGCGCCAACTGGGCGGATTGTTCCAATTGATTCTCTTCAGTATTCTTCGATGAGCCGTCTTCAATGTTCTTCAATGTTCGATGCATCCGCTCCACCATTCCATTCGCTTGGGGATGGTCTGGGGTAGTGTAGAGCAGGGTGATTTGCTTTTCTCCACACAACTTCTTGTAAGCAGTGTTGGTGAATTCTGCTCCATTATCTGTTATGATGCTCTCTGGGGTGCTGTAGTCTGCGAAGAACTGGGTTAGGGAGTGTAGTATGTGTTGGTGGTGTTTTGTTCTCAATGGGAAGAACCTAACGAACCTACTGTAGTGATCGATTATTGTCATAATATACCTATACCTCTGCGTCCCGGACACCATATCTGTTAGGTCTATGCCTATTCTCTCCATTGCCTTTGTAGCAGGGGGAACCTCTTTGTATTGCTGTGACAACCCTTGTGTACCCTTGAACCTCTGACAAGTAATGCATTTCTTTACAAAATTACATACATCTACCTTTAAATTTGGCCAATAGAACAGCTCCTCCTGGGTTAGATTCCCATTCATGTCTATCTTCCATCCTCGCTCTCGTCTCTTCTTCCTCTCCCGAATTAGATTCCCATTCCGTTTTATTGTTCATTTTTACCTGACTGCCTTTAATTATGTGTAGTTCCACCTTAACACGTCACTTCCCCACACAATCTCATCCGCTATTTCTATACTCTTAGTGACTGCCGAGGATCTATTCTGTCTCTGATGACTGTACTGCCAATCCACAGGGTACACAAGCTTTGTCTAAGTCGACACACAGATAAGTGAGCTTCAGGTTGGTTAATAGCGTAAATCCCACCGCTCGGCCACCAATAATGTGGGGCCACCAATAATGTGGGGGTAGTAAAAGAAAATAAGCGAAGGTCTGCTATGTGTTAATTATTACACTGAAGCAAAAATATAGTAAGGAAATACAAAAGTATATTGTGGTTTTCTCCAACTAATCTATTGATCCTTACAATATGAAAAATATATGGGTATGCGAGACATTTAATAACACAGTTTTTTCTTTCTTATGGGCATCATAAGTAAGGTCACAGGCACGTGGAAAAACGTAGTTATTTACGCTCCAACCTTCCGGTCACTGTATAAGTCTACTTATAATATTGTGTCTACCTTCAACCCGTATTCTTATTAGAGAACGATCACAGACGGAATTGTACTCTAAGGATTACACTCTCATAGCTAATGTTAAATGTATATACGCAAAGTGTTTGTGAAGTACACTCCCTTAAACCCCTTTTTCCATATCTGTTATCGGAATCATATTTGGCATCAGATTCAAAACTTAATAATAATAATAACTATCTACCTACTATATCTGCACTATATCATTTAACTCACATATTGACATTTGTTTTCATTAATCTTACAGAACGTGTTCATACCTGTTATCGGAATCATTTTTGGCATCAGATTAAAATTTTAGCTGCGCACAAAGAGAACGAGACGGCTATGTGTTCGTATCTATGGGTAAACTACTAACCTCCCTGTTGTATTATTTCGTAAAACTTCATTTCGCTTCTCAACAGAGCCCCTAGCTGCTACAATCTCTCCCTAAACTATTTCTCTAGTGGAATCCTGAACTGAAAGTTGGGAATTTTTCCTATTACTCTTAAAATTAATGGCCTTAGCTTACGCCTCTGTCCGAACGTTTAGTGACGTCACGGGTGGGCGGAGCTACGGTGCCCGCGCTATGTTCGAGAACATTCTAATGTCGCGTCGAAACTCAGTTTAACCAAAATCAGCTGAAATATATTTGTAGCTATCTCCTATTGTATGTTCTTCTTCAATGATTATAGTAAGGCTCTTTGCCAACACATCTTGATAGGCAGACATAGAATAGAATAAATTCATGGTCTATTAAGGCTCTATTTTCTACTTTGCTTCTTGGTTGAGTAAAACCGTTACGACGTCCATAATACCCAGTCTCTCAAATCAACACTCAAATAAATAAATAGATAAATAAAACGAAATTCCAAAAATAATACCCCTTCAAAATTCCTGTCCTTACACATACATACATACATACATACATACATACATACATACATACATACATACATACATACATACATACATACATACATACATACATACATACATGCATACATACATACATACATACATATACATACATACATACATACATACATACATACATACATACATACATACATACATACATACATATATACATACATACATATATACATACATACATACATACATATACATACATACATACATACATACATACATACATACATACATACATACATACATACATACATACATACATACATACATACATACATACATACTTGACTCATACGACTGCGCCAACCTCTGTCATGTAACTCCTGCAAACCTCTCTCGTCTCTCCACCTTCTATCTTGTCTCCATCTTGTATGTTTCAAACCTCGCGGCGTCCACTCAGTAACTCACTTGTTCTATCTCTCATCACTCGTTCACCTTAACTTATCTGCCCAATGCCACTTCCTCTCTTTTACCTCCTCCACAATATCTTTAACTCCAGTCTGTTCTCTGATACTATTTGCTCTCTTCCGGTCTCTTTACATTATTTCCACCACTGATCTCTCTATGGTCCTCTGTGCACTTCTTAGATTTTTCTCCATTGCCTTCATCACTTTCCAAGTCTCACATTCCTAGATTTTTGCCGGCAGTATACATTTATTGTAAACTTTGCTTTTCAAACATAAAGTTAGAGAGCCTGTCATAATTTTCTTGTACTTTCAAACATTTTCCAAACAATTGTAACACACCTTTTTATTTTATTATCATGATCTTTAGCCACTTTCTATACCTGGCCTAAATAATTATATTCTTCAACTTCTTCAAAACACTTGCCATCCAATACCATAATTTCTTTACTTGGAACTTTCGTGTTGAATAGTACTTTGGCTTTATTCTTATTCATATTCAAACCTATTTGAGATTATCTTTGTTCAGATCACTTAGCAAATCTTGCATGCCTTCAGCTGTTTCTAAAATGAAATCAATGTCATCCGGAGTTTGTTGAAATATTCACCATTAACGTTCAAACCTTTTTTCTTCCCAAAGCAAACTTCTGAACATATTTTCCAAACAAGTTGTAAATAATTTGGGTGAAATTATATCCTATTGTTGTACTCCTTTCTCAGTCTTTATCTCTTCTCTATTTTTCTGTGGTCAAATTACAGCGGTACCTTTCACAAGTATCTTTTCTAGAACCCTTATGACCTATTTGTTTCCTCTCTGCTTGGGTAGCGAGTCTAGTATTGCTATTTGTTCTACCGAATCAAAAGCCTTCTTGTAATCTACAAAAGCTAAACAAAGACGTATACAGTATTCTATCGTTTTCTCAATTAGTTCATTCATCACCTGCAATTGGTCTAGTCAAATATCTCAACCTTTACAAAGTTTCTTTTCTTTTCCTAAACTAGTTTATTTCCATCGGTTCTGGAATTGAATTTACCTGTCAAACCTAACAATCTATGGTCACTACCTAAATTTATTTTATTTATGACCTTGACATTGCAAACGTTCTCGCTCTCATCTTCTAATATGAAGTTTATTTCATTCTTTTATGGTCCATTTGGACTTCTCCAGGTCCATTTACGACCAACACGCTTTTGAATGAGTGTTTACTATTCTCTTGTATTTCTCTGCAAAATTGGCCGACACCTCGCCTCTGTCATTTCTCTCTCCTACTCCAAATCTCCCATTTTTCCACACTTTAGCAATGGCCTATTACTAACGTGTATTTCTTTTTTTTTCTTGACCCATTACCTGACTTGAACAATCACAGAAGAAATCAATTTTATCGTCTGAACCGTGCAAAGTCCCTGCATAAACAACTTATTTACAAGCCAAACTACTCTGTCTGATAAACTACTAATTTTCATTACGTTACCAGCAACCTCCCGATTTACCGAGAATCTTACTCCACTAGATCTTTCTTTTTCCTTGCCTCTGTAGAAGAACTGTACCAGTTTTTCCTCCGTTCCTCGGACTTCAGTCCCACGATGTCCCGCTGGATATTGTCTAGTTCTTCCATTAAATTCTCCAGCATGAGGTCTTCTGAGAAGGTTCTCACATTGTATGTGTATGTCTTAATTTTCTTCATGCTATTCAATATTCAGAATTTAGATATGGTTGGACAGTGCTTACATTCGGTGGCACACTGCCCGTAAGCACAAAATATTATGTGGTTGGACCCTTGGGAAACAGTGCTCCAACAAGAACGCCTGGTTTCTTTTGTTTGTACAAATCATGGTTGCTACGAAGGAATTTTGGCATTAATCTTACCTCCCTGTCAACTGGTTTCTGGTGATATATTTCTTTATCGCCACCTTATTCAGTACATTTGGTGGAGCCCTATATATCTATGGGGTAACCAATGATCCACGCCGTCATTATGACGGTGGCCCATACATCTATGACGAATTTCTATGGTCGACATCAGGGACGTGCCAGTTAGTGATGGGTTCTGCAATGTGTGAGCGAACTCCTCTCTGCCTCATCTTTTATACAAAACCTGTTCGATATGGTTGACCTTGCAGAGATTATCACCCATATTGACATAGCTTTTGTGATAATTGAGATCCCAATCCTCTCCACCGTGTCATGCTGTCAGATATATATATATATATATATATATATATGTCTTCACTTCCCACATTCAGTAGGTTTTCAAAATAACTCTGCCATTTCTCGTTTATCTTGTTGGGTTCTACAATAACATTACCTTTGTCATCTTTAATGTTATGCACCATACTCTTATCTTTTCTATATGATTTTGCTAATCCAAAGATTTTCTTCTTACTACCTTTTAGATCTTGTTCTATTGTCTCTCCTAACTTCTTCCAAACATTTTGTTTTACTGTTCTCTTTACTTCTTCTGCCTTATTTCTTGAAGTGACGTACTCTATTCTTGTTTCAAGCGTTTTATGTCTCAACCACTTTCTTTGTGCCTTCACTTTTTCTTTTACTGCACACTTTACTTCCTCTGTCCACCATGGTGTATGTCTTTTCTTACTTCCTCCACCATTTTTGTTCCTAAAGTTTCTTCTGCTACACCTTTAATTATTTCCTTCAGATCTTCCCAATCCTCAGCTGCTTCCTCTCTGAGATTAATTTTCTCATCTACTGCTACCTGATACTTGTCTTTTGTTTCAGCATCTTTTAATGACTGAACTTTGATGACTTTTCTCTTTTGTATTTGTCTTTGCTTTATCTTCTTAATATTTAAATCTCCAATTAGAAGTCTGTGATCTGAATTTAGCGAATCACCTGGTAGAACTTTCACTTTGTTGAATAATCTTTTATCAGATGTCAGCATGTAGTCAATAATGGACTTTTGGTCAAACTGATCGGTTAACTGATTCCATCTGTATCTTGTATACCTATGTTCATCTTTATGTTTAAAAAAGCCGTTCATAATCTTCATATTATTTCTCATGCATAAATCTATCAGATTTTCCCCTTCTCTGTTTTTCACCTCTTCTCCAAAGGGTCCTATGATGTTCTGTATACCTCCTCTGTCCAGTCCAACCCTAGCATTAAAATCACCCATGATTATAGTGACATTATCTGGGTCCATATCAATGTTATCCTCCAGCATCTCTAAAAAAAAAACTTTTTTCATCATCGGTGTGTCCTTGTTGAGGTGCATACACCTGATATATAAAGTATTTTTTACCTTTGATGTTCAGTACACAGTACATAAGTCTCTCATTTATCAATTTTACGTTTTGAATATATGGTGAGAGTGTTGGTCCTATTATAATTGCTACCCCATGTTTTCTTCTTCCTGTTTCAACTCCACTATACATCAAAACAAATCCACCACCTAAATATTTTCCTCTTTCCTTTCCAAACTGTCTTGTCTCCGCCATACCAAATAAGTCTATTTTTCTACTCAGCATCATTTCAATGATTTCTTCTTCTTTGTCCTTGTATGTGGCAATGTTTAAAGTTGCACATCTTATTTTTGGCATAGTTTGAGCTCTGGTCCATAATCGTTTCCTATTTCGTCTTCGATTGGTCCGTCCTGGTTCCGAAGCTGTCTCTTGAGTTTCTCGAGCAAATAGGTCTTTTTAAGTCATCGGCTAACAAAATGATTTACAAAGGAGGAGCATGCCGACAGGAGGCCTTTTGGTCCATAACTAGGTCGGATGCAAAAAGTTGGTAATAATGATAGATAAATAAATAGATAGATACAAATAATAATAATAAACAAGATAAATAAGTAAATAGGTAAAGTTAAGTAATAAACAAACCGGTAAATAGTAAATCATAATAAATTGAAATATAAATAATAATAGATTATAATCGAATATATAATAATAAACAGACAAAAAATAAACAAACAAATAATATAGAATAAATGGCAGGCATTACAGCATCTTGCTTAGGTGCTTATCTAAACTTATCTTAAAGCTTCGAACTGAACTATATTGCACTGCCTCTGCAGGAATTTATCCCATTCATTAACTACACGGTTGGCGAAGTTGTTTCTACCCACTTCTAAATTGAATATATTTCCTAGCAATTTTAGACCATTCAATGTGAAAATTCTGTCACCTTTGATGTTGTCAATTCCCTCTAGAATCTTAA
Source organism: Oratosquilla oratoria (assembly GCF_046742065.1). Classification (NCBI taxonomy): domain Eukaryota; kingdom Metazoa; phylum Arthropoda; class Malacostraca; order Stomatopoda; family Squillidae; genus Oratosquilla; species Oratosquilla oratoria. The sequence goes on along the minus strand of NC_134787.1, from coordinate 67,529,987 downwards.
AGACCTGTATCAAGTCATCTGTGAGTTTACGTTTTTTAGGGAAAATAAATTCATATGTTTTAGTCGATTTTCGTATGATTTATTTTTTATACTTGGAATCAGTTTTGTGGCTCGCCGTTGTACCTTTTCTATTCTGTCAATGTCTTTAATAAGATTCCATGACCAGGCGGAAACAGCGTATTCCAAATATGAATGAACTAACGATTTTCATAGCTTGTTAATGAGAGATGGACTTTTGAAGTCAAAAGATTGCGCAATTAGTCCTAGAATCTTATTTGCTTATTCAAAGGCTGAAATACACTGCTTACGAGTAGATGATTTGAGATCGTTACTAATAATTACGCCGAAATCCTTTTCACTATCCACTTCTATCAAAAAATTTCCAAATAACTTGTAATCTTACCTACTGTTATTTTTACCTATGTGCACAACCTTGCATTTACTTGTGTTGAATTTCATTGGCCACTTTTCAGACCATTACTGTAATTTATCTAAATATTCTTGAATATCTAATTGGTTTAAGTAATCATTTGCCATTTTGGACAGTCTTCCATCATCAACAAATTTGGAGGCAATAGATTTCAGTCCGAGGGCTACATCATTTATATATACTATGAATATAAATGGCCCAAGAACGGAACACTGAAAAACTTCATTCGTAACATATTTCCATTTAAAAGTTTTGCCCTTTAAAACAACTCTCTGTTTTCGATCGTCTAACCAATTACTAGTCCAACTTAGTAGGGTATCATTTATTCTGCTAATTTAGTAAGTAGTTCTTCGTGGGGGACGGTATGAAGAGCTTTTGCAAGGTCTAGATATATTAAATCTATATTGTTTCTTTTGTTATAATTCGAGATGACTAATTTGTAGAATTCGGGTGAGTTAGTCACACAAGAATGTTTTCGTCTGTAAGAGGCTCGTAGATATAGGTAGACAAATGAGGTAGATAAAGGGGTAGATGGCAAGAATTTAATTTTTATTAGTTGGGTTCTTTGATAAACAACAGTTCGTAGGCAAATGGATTGCACAAACTCGCTCCCCGTTTTATGTTTACAAATAGTCGCCG
>NC_134787.1:67521418-67523918 GCF_046742065.1 Oratosquilla oratoria | reverse complement strand
TACACTCCTTCCTAGAGCTCTACAAAATATATCATCCGCTGTAGTACCTATTAGTGTAACCAAATACATATACTTGAAGATCAAATAGGAATAACAGAAAGAGAGTAGATCAAATCACATTGCTCTTTGTGTAAACCAATAACCTTTATGTCAATCAGCGTCCTCTGTAAAAGTCCACACATCTTTGTCGTCTGCGTTTGTCAAACGATTCATCTTTTCTATTCTTCTTTTTTCGGTCTTACTAGGACTAATCATGAAGGATGCATTTTTTTTACAGATATCTTTGCAAAAGATTATGTTGTCAGAAGTTTTTGTCTTCTCTCATCGCGAAGGTGGGAGATGGGTTGTGGAAGGGGTATGCTTCTTACATAGCATACATACATACATACATACATACATACATACATACATACATACATACATACATACATACATACATACATACATACATACACCAAAGGCTTTTTCCCCCTTACAAGGGAGGTAGCCAAAAAACAAAGGCATAAAAAAACACTCTCACCCATTTCATCCCCAACATACTTCACTCCCTTTCACCCTCACCCTCCCTCTTATCTTGGTACCTCCTGGATGACGGGTCATCCCTGCATCTTGCCCATTGCCCTGGGTCAGAAGCAGTGTCGCAAGACATAACACATCCACAGCAAGGCCGCTTCATTGATTCGGCGACCCCCCCCTCTCCGTCCTCTTATGCAGAAAAGACGAAGACGGGGAGAAATCCCTTCGGGTTGCGTCAATTTATTTCTCACACATACTCCATCACAATCCACCCCCTTAACCATTCCCCTTCATGCATCACAGCATCATCCATACACAACCATTCTCCAATCACCCCTATCTTCTGTCCTCTCCCGTTCTTCCTCAACAGACATTCCCCTCTTTCCCAATGCCACTTTTAACCCATCCATCCATCTCATCCTAGGTCACCCCTTCATATTCCTTCCTTCCACCTCTGCCTTTCACTCCTCTTTTACTAGTCTTTCTTCTCTCATTATTTTCATCTGTTCAAACCATCCCAATACTCTTTCATCAACCCTATCTCCCAACTCCCTTTACAACTCCGTTCTCCTCTCACCCCCTCACTTCTCATTCTATCCAGCCTAATAACCTATATCATACTTCTCAAGTACCTCATCTCAAACACATTCAAACTCCTCCTCTCTTCCTCTTTTATGTTCCAAGTTTCTGCCCCGTACAGTGCTGTCGGCACAATCATTCCTTCATACAATCTCCTTTTACCACCCATTCCCAAATGTCTATTCCCCATTACACTTTTTAATCCTCCAAGGCATTCACTCGCTTCTCTCAATCTACATTCTACCTCTACCTCCACTCCTTCCTTTCCCGCCACATTCGCACCCAAGTATTTAAAACTATTCACTTCCTCCAGTCTCTTTCCGTTTATACTCACTTCCAGCCCAGGTGCCTTACCTGCTCTCATCATCTTAGCAACTTCCTTCACTTCCTCTTTCCTTATTTCTCCTCCATTTTTTCCTCACTCATCACTCTCATTTTCTTAGCGCTTCCCCTATCCTCCTTCACATTTAAAAACTCCTTAAAATACTCTGCCCATCTTCCTTTTACTGCCTTCTCTTCCATTATCATCTCTCATCTGCACCTTTTACCTTTACTTCTCTACTTTGATTTGCCTTCTCTTCCTCTCATAGTTTTTCCAATACATACACATATTGGAAAACGATCACAATTGAAGACTAACGTGGAAATATTCAATGAATATTGTACTCGGGAGCGGTGTCATAAGGAGCTTCCTACGTGTCTAGCAGAAACGCGGCCAAGGACACTGCACTCTCTCTCTCTCTTCCCCCCCTCTCTCTCTCTTTTACACACACACACACACACACACACACACACACACACACACACACACACACACACACACACACACACACACACACACACACACACACACACACACACACACACACACACACACACACACACACACACATATATATATATATATATATATATATATATATGAGAGAGAGAGAGAGAGAGAGAGAGAGAGAGTTGCTAGTCACCACCGTCATTTTCTGTCACCCTGAAACTAAGACTGTTTGAATACACACTCGTAAACGACCTATCTCTCCCCCCACACACACGTCACCATGACTTGTTGACAGCTCCAACGGTTTGTTGGTTTCGACATGCTTTTGAGTCGGACTCGAAGCTTACAATGAGCTGTTGACGAGGTCCACATCAAAGCCCCGCCCACTCTACTCACTATTTAAGGGCGTCCATCAACTTCAACGTACATAATCAAGACCCCAGTGACTTTAATAGGTCTCAAGACGCTCACGTTGGCATTGTTTCCTCCCTTCTACCTGCTGCCCCACCACCGGCTTCCCCCTCACATGGTTATCTACCGAATACAGGACAAGCCTCGTTCCTCCTACAACAAAATTGAGTATACGTTAATCAACTCTTGTCCAGTAGAAATGGAATTCTCCCCATTGTAAAT
>NC_134787.1:67508918-67513918 GCF_046742065.1 Oratosquilla oratoria | reverse complement strand
TAGGCCAGGAATATGCGCGCCTAGTGTTTGACGAACATTTGTCTCTACCGGGATGACCTGCAATGGGGCTATCATGAACCATCAAAAGGACCCTAGTAATCAGTGAATTTGGTATCACTGTTTGGGATGTAGCAGCAGTGCCTCTCTTAAGAATTCCATCTTTTAGATGTAATTCCCGAAGGGGGATAGGGGTGCTTTTTTGTAGAGTGGCTCCCGTCTCTAGGTGGAGAATTACATACGATAAATTTGGATAATTTGTCTGTTCCTTTTGAAGTTTCTGAGGGGAAATACAGTGAGTGGTTGGAACTGTTGCGATCAGGGGGTTTCTGCTAAACGCGTCTGCTACGACATTGGCCATACCTTTTATGTAGGCAATCTCTGAGTTGAACTCTAAGATAGTTGTGTGCCACCTTGCTATCTTACCCTGTAAAGTTTTCTATAAAAAAAAAATTAATGGTTGAGGGTCTATCATGACTGTGATTGTGTGTCCTAGGATGAGTTCCATGTATTCAAACCATCCCAATAACACAATGTAACACATGTTTTGTTTATTTGTATTTTTTCATGTTTATATATGTATTTCGTGTCACTGAATCCAAATATCACATTAGTTTTGACGTAACATCGATATTTCTTTATTTATTCTTGATTTTATATTTTATTGTTATATACGCAACCTTTCTCTACAGTAGTTAATTGATTCAATCTACTTTAGCATTCTAAGGATAATTATACAACATCTAGTATTTTTTTCATAATATGAAGTGTATTTAAGAGCTACAATATTAGTAAGAACAAAATAAACAACACAACTTTGCACTGCAAGTGTTTTGATGACTCTTCTCATGATTAGAAGTGCTTTGACGATCGAGATTTTCTAGAATGCATGCTTTCGTCTTTTCTGACTAGTGACCATATGTAATCTCCCATCATAGCAGTATTCCATCGTCCTTGATATCTTCTTTCCATAGTTGCGATATCCTGATGAAATCTCTCGCCATGCTCCTCACTGACAGCCCCCAAGTTTTCGGGGAAGAAATCTAGGTGAGAATGCAAGAAATGTATCTTCAAGGACATACGACAACCAAGTTTCCTGAAGTTCTCAATAAGCTTTGCCACTATTTGTTTATAATTAGGGTCCTTGTGATTTCCTAGGAATCCACGAACTACATCACGAAATGAACACCAAGCTTCTCTTTCAAATTTCGTCATCGCTCTTTCCAGTTTCTCCGACTTCAACATTTTGTTTACCTGGGGTCCAACAAATATACCACCCTTGAGCTTAGCCTCAGATAGCTTGGGAAACATGAGACAAATTTCTTGGAAAGTTTTGCCTCCAAAATCCAAAGCCTTCACAAACTGTTTAATTAACCCTAGCTTGATATGAAGTGGGGGTAATAAAACTTTTTTCGAATCTGCTAGAGGCTGTCTGAGAACATTTAACATTCCTGGCTGCAGTTCAACTCTTGGGGGCCAATGAACTTTATTATAATGATCATCATCAGCCCTGCTGTCCCATAAACAAAGAAAACAGGAATACTTTGTGTATCCCCCTTGTAAGCCAAGCAAAAAGGCTAGCATCTTGAAATCACCACAAACATCCCATTTGAATTCAGCATAATTGATTTTTTCAAGAAGCTGTTTGACATTATGATAGTTTTATTTCTTCTGTACTGAGTGTGCAAGAGGCAAAGATGGGTTTTTATTTCCATTGTGGAGCAATACTGCTTTGAGACTTCGTGTTGAGCTATCTATGAACAGTCGCCATTCTGCAGGATCATGTTCGAGTCCAAGGGCTGTAAACAAACCAGTAACATCCTTACAATAACACATATCATCACTAAAGTCATAGTAAATTTTAAATTCTTCATGTCGTTTCCGGTACACAGATGTCCTGCAGTCTTCTCCTAGTAGATTCCATTCTTTCATCCTTGATGTAAGAAGCTCAGCTCCTGACTTAGTAAGACCTAAGTCTCTGATTAAGTCATCTAGCTCACTCTGACTTGGAAAGTGAGGCTCCGAAGTCGTTCTTGGTGCGAAATCTTTGTCTCCCATTTCATGGCTGCTGCTACCTGCTGACCCTTCAGATGAAATTTCCATTGCATCTTCCATCTGGAAAGAAAGAAATAACTAAATATAGCAACTTCAACAAAGACGAATAGCATTAGTATTCCATATATCTTTAGGAAAGTGAATGTATATTAAGTACTTAATATTGAAGTTAATTAAAAGTAAAGAGAGTATGATAAAAATAAACTTGCATTTTCTGGTGGTTGTGGTACTGGTAAGCTATCATCATGTGAGACAGGTGCTCTAGATGATGGTATGTCTGGATACTGCAGAGCTTGTCTTCCTTTCACTTTCCTGTACTTCGTCACATCAATCATACAAGAGTAGCAGTCGTCGTGATGGTTCTTCGGCTCTCTCCATATTCTAGGAATGGCAAAAGGCATTGCCCTTCCTGTACCTCTCAGCCATCCTTCTAGAGTAGATCGGCAGCTTCCACATATCACATGAGGTGCCCATGGCTTGTCCTGGCCACCCATGGGCATTCCGAAATAGAGTCTGTACGCTATCCACACTTTAGCACCTCTCACGATCTTATGTAGTACTTGTTTTTTCCCAATATAATAACCACACACATAGCAAAATGTATCAGGAGAATTTTCACATCCTCTAGTAGCCATCTGAACAGGTAAATAATTCCAAAATATACATGGTAACATTAAAATTATATGTATTTCTATAACGGTCGATGATACAAAAAATAATTGCATATTTGAAATCAGCAGGAAAAATGGATTAATAAACTCTAAAAAAAAAAATACAATAAACAAAACTTTTGAAAAAAAATGTTACGTTGTGTAATCTTTCATCAACTCTATCTGCCATCACCTGTTCCACTTCCGCTCTCCTACTCACCTCCGAGCTTCTCACTCTATCAAATCTAGTAACCCCTACCATATTTCTTAGGTATTTCATCTGAAACAAATTTAAGCATTTTCTCTCTGCCTCTCTGCCCCATATAATCTCGTCAGCACAATCACTCCTTCATACAATCTCCTCTGTGCATCCATTCCCAGTTGTCTATTTCTCATAACACTTTTTATCCCCCAAGATATTGATTTGCTTCTCTCAATCTACAATATGCCTCCACCTCTACGCCTCCATTCCCTGTCACATGTGACCCCAAATACCTAAAGCTACCACTTCCTCCTGCCTATCTTCCTTTAGACTTACATCTAACTCACTGCCATCTTCTATCCTTGTACATCTCATCACCTTACTTGTACCCACATTTACCTTTAACTTTCTCCTATCGCATAACTTCCCAAATTATACATGTGTGTGTGTGTGTGTGTGTGTGTGTGTGTGTGTGTGTGTGTGTGTGTGTGTGTGTGTGTGTGTGTGTGTGTGTGTGTGTGTGTGTGTGTGTGTGTGTGTGTGTGTGTGTGTGTGTGTGTGTGTGTGTGTGTGTGTGTGTGTGTGTGTGTGTGTGTGTGTGTGTGTGTGTGTGTGTGTGTGTGTGTGTGTGTGTGTGTGTGTGTGTGCGTGTATGTTTAAGACAGATTGAATATTTTTAGAAGCTCTGCCAAGGATTCGAACCCTGATTCGAACAGGTCAGGGTTCGAATCCTTGGCCGAGGTTCTAAAAATGCACACACACACACACATACACACACACACACACACACACACACACACACACACACACACACACACACACACACACACACACACACACACACACACACACACACACACACACACACACACACACACACACACACACACACACACACACACACACACACACACACACACACACACATATATATATATATATATATATATATATATATATATATATACATACATATATATATATATATATATATGTATGTATGTATGTATATGTATGTATGTGTATGTGTATGTATATGTATATGTATATATATGCGTATATGTAAATGACATATATATATATATATATATATATATATATATATATATATATATATATATATATATATATATATATATATATATATATATATATAAATTTTATCCCACAGTCGGAGAAAGGAGACACTAATGTCGAACGTTCTGTATATTTCGATCACCAACTGTGACCCTCTTCAGCAGAATGAATACATAGTGGAAGGTATATACATATATACAAAAAATGTGAGGTGGGAAAAGGAACAAGCTCAGGTTACCTGACCGACGCTCCGCGGGTCACGTGGAATTTTGTGACCTTGGAGTAAATGAGGTAGCACTTGGTTGACTGGTGAGGTAGTAATGCAGTCAGGTGACCACTGACCATTTGATATGTTAAAATTAGGGAAATATTTGATCAGGGAAGACTCGATTATTTTCCTTCTGAAGCTACATTTTGATTTATAAATTATTTCAGCAGCATCCCAATGTATGCAGTGATCTTTATTTGCAATGTGCTGAAATACCGCGGAACTTTTTTGACTATATTTTACAGAATTCTTATGCTCTTTAATTCTGCTTTGCCAAGTCTCTTCCAGTTTGTCCCCAATAAACAGTATCACAATCTAAACATGGCAACTTATATACACCTGGGTTAATGTCACTTGATGGTCTGCGGTGTACATTAATTATTTTCCTAAACAAGGTATTAGGATAATTGAAGATGACATTGATATTTTCTTTAGGTAATAATTGGGACATTTCATTTATAGAACCATTATAGGGTAATTTTATACATTTATTATCCCATTTATGTTTTTTATTAGAGTGGGGAGTAGATTTATGGAAATTTATTCTAGCCTTGCTAAGGGCTTTTTGCAAGAACCAATCCGGGTATCCTAGTCTTGTAAGTTGTTTTCTTATTGTTACCATTTCTGTATCTAAATATTGTGAGCTGCAAATTCTTAGTGCTCGTAAGAATAAGCCCGAAGCAACACTTTGTTTTGTTTTGTCCGAATGGTAGCTAAAAAAGTGCAAGTAACTCCCAGTATGGGTAGGTTT
>NC_134787.1:67498918-67501418 GCF_046742065.1 Oratosquilla oratoria | reverse complement strand
TAGACAGACAGGCATGCAGGTAGACAGACGGACAGACGGACAGGCAGGCAGGTAGACAGACTGACAGGCGGACAGGCAGGCAGGTAGACAGACGGACAGACGGACAGGCAGGCAGGTAGACAGACGGACAGATGGACGGGAAGGCAGGTAGACAGACGGACAGACAGACAGGCAGACAGGTAGACAGACGGACAGACGAACAGACAGACAAGCAGACAGGCAGGCAGGTAGACAGACGTTCAGACGGACATACAGACAGGCAGACAGGCAGGCAGGTAGACAGACGGACAGACAGACAGGCAGACAGGCAGGCAGGTAGACAGACGGACAGACAGACAGGCAGACAGGCAGGCAGGTAGACAGACGGACAGACAGACAGACGGACAGACAGACAGACATACAGACAGACAGGCAGGCAGGTAGACAGACGGACAGACAGACAGACAGATACAGACAGACAAGCCACCACCCCGGCCAACAGCAACAACAACAGTAATAGCAATAATATTTTCTTTTATAAAAAGTATATACCGCTATATGTAAATTTATGCAACAAGGAAATTCATCATCTTCGGATTAAAAACTCCTAGAGTATACAATGTGTTGCAAAGGAATTGAAATAACCAAGATTACCATAAACGAAAATATGATTTAACTTATCAAATTATTGATATATTCTTCTTTACAAAAAATCAGGTTAGGATAACTACTATGTAAAAAGATATACCAGATACTTAACCATCAAAAGTAATGTTTTCTTTGTAAAATAGAACGTGGTAGAGCAATACTTTTGAGACTGACTGTAATCAAGTTTTCATTAGTAGAAAGGTAGGTATGAGGAGGACGCATATACGCCGTGCCTGGGATATTTGGGAATTCTTTCGGTGATGGCTGTCATTGTGATGAGAATTTCATCAAGAGGGCAGGACATACCGATGTGAGCTGAGTCCTTACAACCCACCTCCCCCCAAAAGAAAATAATAATAATAAATGATTAAACAGATAAATAAATGTTTATTTCCTCCTTGATAGCGCTGGAAAAAAAAAAAATCTGGCATATTAAGTGAGTGTTTCTGGGGGTATTTTGGGGTCATTGAATTCAAAAATGGCATTCGTTTTGTCCAATGGGCTCTAGTTTTTAGAATATTGCTGACTTTTTTTTTTGTGTGTGTATCTGAGAATCTGTAGACAATGATACTTATTGGATTGATGTGTTACTATTACGTGAATAATCCAACAAAACCTCATGTATTATACTCTGTACGCTTTTAATTCCTAATCAAACAGTGCTGAGTTAATGTATCAAGTTTAAGTGTTCCGATGATATATGTATACTTAAAATGTGATATTTACTTATATGATGCGCCTACGATCTTAACACTGTACATGAAAGACCCATAACATTTTCCAATAGTCATTATTTTTTACAAGATATTAATGAATAATAATAAAATCAAAATAGGATTTCCAATCAAATTTCACGCCAAAAGTAAATAAGCAAAAAAATATTATATTTTAGTTAGTCAACATAATGTCCCACTACCCAAGTCTCGGAAGCTGTCCATGTCAGTATACTTTACTTCATCTGAAGGAAGCTTCTCCTAAATGACTTTCTTTTGTGAGTTTGAGGAGGTCAATCGCGCATAAAACTCCAGCAGTAATCAGACATCATGTGGCCATTCCATCAGACTTGGCATCGCTCCTCCATAGCTAATGATTAAGTTCCTCGTCTCTGTTACGGTAAAATGTTATCATAGCTTCAGGGTCAAGAACTCGGTGTTCACTGAGACAGGAGGCCAAAATCTCTACTGCCTCCTTCCACAAAGCCGCATCTTTAACCAAGTCATTCACCTGTCCTTGTTGAAAAACTTCACTTTTGCAGACTGAAAATCTCCCAAATGCGAGTCATAAACGCTGTTGTCGCTGCTGTTGGAACCTTCATCCATCTCTTCTGTATATAAACAAATTGTGTCCACAGGTCTAGTAGCAGCAGGTTGGCTAGCCTCTATAACGACACTACTATGTGTGTCAAGAACAATGGTAGAAAATTAGTTGGTATTCCATAATATCTAAAGAATAATACAATTTCAAGGAATAAAAACAAAGAAGGGGTAGAGAGATCATATCTAGCATGTTTGAAAAAAAAAACTGAGGCCTTGAAATTTATAGGTCTAATATCTTAAAAAGCAGATCCAAATCAACAAAACTAAATGTATTTTTGGATTCAGTGACCATAAGTTACCCCAATAAAAAATAAACAAATAAATAAATGAATAAATAAATAAAAATCGAGCGTCTCAGGAGAAAAAATCTCAGGTTCAGCCTTAGTAGCTCCCTGCACGACCGGCCTATCCCCTCGTAGAACAATATAGCCTTGGTGCCTGATCACCACAGCGAGGCTGCCGTCGTCAGAGTATTCTGAAAATAGTCTAACCACCTCAACCATACCGATGACGTGCCAACACTAAAATGTGGCACTGATATACAACTCCTTTGATGC
>NC_134787.1:67468918-67491418 GCF_046742065.1 Oratosquilla oratoria | reverse complement strand
TTGGTTAAATCATAGGCATAAACAAACTTCAAAACAAGATGGCATCCATAGAAATGAAAAATTAAATAAACAAAAGACAATTAGAGTTCTAAGCTACAAATTGGCAGTGCAATCGGGGGTAATTTGAAAATCGAAGACAAAATGATGAATGAAATAAATGTGTGATTGCTACAGTTTTATTTATTGAAATGTTACGGCTAATAGGTCACAAGAACATAGACTTTGATTACCAAAGCACCTAAAAATCAAATTGCCCCCTAAAAAATCGCCTTATGTTGGGAACCATTGGAATAGACAGACGAATAAATGAATAATAAGTAAATAAATAGATAGACATTCAAAACGCAGACATAAATGAATGAATGAATATATAAATAATTAAACAAATAAACAAAATAAATAAATAGATAAATAGAAGATTTTATAACTAAAGTGATAAATAGATTAATAAAGTAATAATTAAATAAATAGATAAATGAATTAATAGATAATTAATGAAAGAAAGAAATCAATAACTTCATATATTATGAACTAAACGAAGAATGAACATTGTCAAATGCAAATAGAAACAAGCAAAATAGAATAAACATCAGATAAAAACCAGAGTACAAAATGGCAGGCTCACAAGCAAAAAATGAAAATAGAATGAAATCAGAAAACTGTTGCGAATACGCCAGCCTACGATCCAACGAATGGAAATAACAAGGCTTGAATGGCCGCACCCAAAAGAGAAAGGAAAACAAGAGGACACAAGCCGACCTACCCAGGAAACAACGACAGAGGCTGAACTAAAAAAAAGCACCTTTGAAGAGTCCAAACCAATAAACGCAGATCAAGTCACAGAAACTGCGGGAACATGAGAAAAAAATTGAATAAAAAGAAAGAAATATATATATATACAATGTATACACACACACACACACACACACACACACACACACACACACACACACACACACACACACACACACACACACACACACACACATATATATATATATATATATATATATATATATATATATATATATATATTGTTACGGGCTGGCTGGTATGTGAAGATACGTTACGTATAACGGATAAGTGCTTAAGAACCAGCTCACTTCTAGAAGCCACTGTAGGACTGAACTATCTGGTCAGGGCCTAGATAATTCGTAAGACTAGAAGTAAAGGTAACAAAGAAGATTCCAGGAAAGGAATATTAAACTAGCGATAAAACTAGTAAACGAAATTATTAATGGAAAATATTTACAGGCAATCAACACAAAAGAGAATGGGCAGTAGGGTCAATGGGACCGTTACATGATTATAAGAATATGGAAATTATCGTTCAAATAAGAAACACAAGATAAGTATACAATATGGTACTATCTAAGTACAAAGAGATCAGGAACATGCATCAGAATAAGTAATAAGTACAAATATAAGTATAAGTAATGCAATGTATATCAGACACGTAATGTAGGCAAAAAGGGTGATCACTTCACACCAATCGTCTCATGAGTCTAAACTTCCAGTTTTTATCAAGAGATAAGATATGCGAGAAATGACGAGGAGTGAGCGGATACCACCGCTTATATACCATTGGACCGGAAGCGGGATACTTCCGGTGAAGTGTGCGAGTGAGTGAAAGGAGGGGAGGAGGGTAAGTTAACACACGTCAACATGGGTAGTTTTAGGACCCTCGACTCGCTTGAACAATCTATTTATTTAGTAACTGTCAAATCTGTGCGCTCCGAACTATTCAGGATTTCGCTTGTCTGTTTGTTCTACAAGAGTGCGCACCTCTCTCCGCACGTAGGCAAGATTACATATAGTGGACGGGCGTTACTGCTTAACATTGTTACAATACATACATAGACAAGAAATATGAACATAGTTATGTAATACAAAGGAACACAATTCTATAACATAATTACACATATGACGTAATATCTAATATTACGTTACAATATATATATATATATATATATATATATATATATATATATACATATATACATATATATGTATATATATACATATATATATACATATGTATACATATATACATATATATATATATATGTATACATATATACATATATATATATATATATACATATATATACATATATACATATATATATACATATATATACACATATGTATACATATATACATATATATATATACATATATATACATATATATATGTATACATATATACATATATATATATATATGTATATAAATATATATATATATATGTATATATATGTATATATATGTAAATATATATATATATATATATATATATATATATGTATATATATATAAATAAAACAATGGAAAAGAAGCCACGCAACAACTGTGAGCAAATAAATCAGAAGAACAACATTTGTTCAGACAAATAAAAATGGCAATACCAGGGAAACAAGTAACAGAGACGGGTATCATCCCCAACAATACCAGTTAGGCTCCTTTCACACGTATCGACATTTCCTCTTGCGATGTCCACGACATAACGCCGTGCTCTTAAATAACCGTAGGTATTTATGGACGTTTTTACACGTGGTCGTGGTCATGGTCGTGTCATAGACGGCGCAGGGCGAAAAGTCGATACGTGTAAAACGAACCTTACAGAAGGGCAATATTAAATCAATTTCCAATAAAGGAAAGGAAATTCACAAAGAAGTGAGGGACGGGTTCAAGTCAAGGTAGGAGTCACTGTTTGCAGAATGACCTCAAACTGAAGTGGAGGACGAAAGCCAGGTGAAGTAAGCCCCATTCAAGACCTCAGATGGACCAACTCCTCCTGGCCTCCTCCTGGGATTTCTAGACCAACCTTGACTTTTCAAGGTTTGCGAATCCCTTATATAGACTTGTATATTCAGAGGGCCCCCTTGACGTGGGATTAGGTTGGATATAGTGACTTTTTCTTAACATTTAGAGACAGAAACATAATAGTATATTTGACAAATTATCGCCACATTCTGAGAGAAAGTACCGATGGTTTGTATAGTCAAGAAAAAAAAATACATCTCGATTAAGAAAGATTGTGTAATCATGAGTCATGAAAGTTGAAGCGTTGATAGAACTGCAGCATGTTGGTTGGGTCATTGGGTCATTAGGTGGCTGAATAATGAGGTCAATAGGTCGTTATAGACGTGGAGACATATCGAAGTTAGAGTATATATTTCGAACCAAAAAAGGAAAATACAATAGAGGAAACGGATCATACAAGAATGAAAAAAATCTTCACGAAGAAAAAAAAAAAGTCAAATGCATCTATGATTAAAAATATACATATATGCTACATGGAAACAAGCAATAAATTTTGAGTGATAGGAATAGGAAAAATATAATAATAATAATATAAGAAATATAAGAGATAATAGTAAATAATCAATAGCAAAATAAAAATAAAATATTGTAAAAGATAATAGTAAAAGGTACAAAACATAGAAATGATAGAAAATAATAAATTACAAATATTAAGTAATAAAATGATAAAATAATAAAATAATAAAAAAGATTATCAAGATTATCAAGATAATAAATGATAATAAAAAAAGAAGAACGTCTCAAAGCTATATACAGGTCACTGAAGAGGTCTCCTCTCTTGCATTCAATAAAGACGCGACTGAAGCCAAAGGAGGATCTCTTGGTTGGGGTCTGGACGGTTGCAGAAAATTGAAAAACAAAAATAAATTTTCTGCAAGAGCCTCGAGAACCGTTCAAAGGTTGGATCAAACGTGACCTTCCCACAGTCTTCCTTTTCGGCTTTGCAAAGCGGTAGGAATCCTATGAAGATACAGTTTTGTGTGTATGTCAATATGTATATATACATACATATATATATGTATATATGTATATGTATATGTATATGTATATGTATATGTATATGTATATGTATATGTAAATGTAAATGTAAATGTAAATGTAAATGTAAATGTATATGTATATGTATATGTATATGTATATGTATATGTATATGTATATGTATATGTATATGTATATGTATATGTATATGTATATGTATATGTATATGTATATGTATATGTATATGTGTATGTATATGCGTGAGCCGACTTTTGAGCGCAAGACAAATGAGCGCCGACAATTGAGCGCCGACTTTTGAGCGCAAGACAATTGAGAGCAGTAATATTTGAGCACCGACATTTGAGCGCCATAATCTAAAAATACAGTTATGAGATATAAATAAAATTATATTGAAACAAAATCATGTAAAAACAGAAATGCGAAAGCTTAAAAACCATAAAATACCTAAATACAGTTTATAAAACCAAATTTCTACTTCTGCAGGCTAATAATAAAAGATATTGAACGAAGATATTCAAGTTGATCTCTTAAAGAATATTCGCTAACAATTTTTTTATATAGCCTTATCAACTCTTACGTATTTACTTTGCTTTACATTTTCATGCTGCCCAGTATCTATTCTGATCAATTTATTTGATATGTGATTTTGTTCAAATCTTAAAATATCTATGAATTTATAAATTGTAAGATGCATATTCCCTATTGACATCTGCATTGGCCGATGCCACCCTTCTAACGAATCATTTGTACGTGGATGTTCCCTGACAACACGTTCATAGACACTCCAGACACTTGAGGGAAACATAACACCTCTTCGTCTTCCTCTCCTGCAATGTCTTCCTATCCAAGTGTCTTCAAAATAAAAGACCAACTCATCTAGCTCGTCAGGAATTACATCATGTAAAGATTCAAATACATTTATTATGTCATTAGGAGGAACGAATGCCAATGCCGCTGTCATTTTTGTGTATTGTCGTATTTCTTCCCTGCTACAATATAAATCGGTCATAACTAAATCCTGATTTTTTCTCCAAACGGCTTGAGATAAATGGAAGAAACATCCAAACACCTCAGCATTGCTGAAGACAGAAAGAAAAACTTTATGAAATGCTTTCTCATAGTCACACAAAATAGAAGATGGAGCAATCCCATCATCCATGCAAAGTAGTTGTATCAGAGCACGGCTATATGCTTCCTCTGACCTTCTCTGAAGGAGAATATATATGCCATTAAAAGGACGTTTCCTTTAGTTAGAATATGAATCACATATTGCTGATAAAATAACTGAGGAGCTATTTTGAAAGTCCCATCTCCCATCCAGTGCTTATTCTCCTTCATCAATCTCAAATTATCAGGAGTAGCAAATATAAAATAGCGATCCGGGTCATCACTACCGGAGTCATATGCAAGAAAAATTTCGCCAGCGTATGTGTAAACAAGTTCTTGAGGTATATCTATTTCCCCTGTGTTACTTGGAGCAGGGACAGGCAATCCCTTGCACTTCCGTTATCAATGTACTGTCCGCTGAAGGGAATGATGCTTAGGAAGAACAGCAACTACTTCAGGATGCAAATTAAATTGGGTCTCCTGAATGATTCGTCTTGGTGGATCATTTGATGCTGCTGCCCTTTCACGCAGCTGCATCATTGATAATCCAGCTGTTGATTTTGTAGGATCGTGATCACTGGTAGATGTGCATTCATCTCCAAAAACATGTATCCTTCCTTTACACCTCCTATTTACACAAAGCCATGACTCTTTGCCATTCTTAAGCACTCTGTCCAGTCTGTAACTGTACCCCTCGTGTAATATATTTTCTTTCCTTTGGACGATGTTATCTTCTCCATTTCATGGGTTCTATGAAGTGAAATAAATCAAAACTAATTATTTATAATTATTTATTTTTCATTATGTTTTACAATTAATAATTTATTGCACATACTCTTTTTATTCAACAGTGAATACAAATGTGATTGAAAATTCCCACTTTATGTAGTTTAATAAAACGTGCAGATACGTCTAACGTAGGCCGGGATTGAAATGAAGCATGATTAATTTATTTGCTTTTCACACCTTTTGCTACCCTGCTGTGGGAAAGTTTTAGTAAAGGCACAGACTATTCCATTGGTTCCTTTGCATATATATATATATATGTATATATATATATATATATATATATATATATGTATATATTTATATATAAATATATATATATATATATATGCATACATATATGTATATATATATGTATGTATGTATGTATGTATGTATGAATGTATGTATGTATGTATGTATGTATGTATGTATGTATGTATGTATGTATGTATGTATGTATGTGTATATATATTCTATGTTTAATGTCTGAATCTCTTTTTTTTTTTTACATATTATGTTCCGTATAGATTTTAACTATTTTGAAATTATGGCGCTCAAATGTCGGCGCTCAAATGTCGGCGTTCACATATTACTGTGCTCAATTGTCTTGAGTTCAAAAGTCGGCGCTCAGTTGTCGGCGCTCATTTGTCTTGCGCTCAATAGTCGGTCAACCATGTATATGTATATGTATATGTATCATATAATTTATATGACCGTCGCGTATAGGACTCGAACCCGATCTGACGCCAAGAGGCTCCAGATACAGTACCTTAGACAGCTCAGCCACTGATGTTTAAAACTTTCTGAACTCGAAACGCTACTGGTTCCCGAGATTAGGAAAGATCACTATTGCGACTCGTATTCCTTTTTCCACCAGAGAGCCAACCACACTAGTAGCAGGGGGTAAGGACCGGAACGAATCACTTTTACGCTTTTGCCATTGCAACCATATGTGAAATTCGCTAGTGAACAGCTACATCAATCAGATATTTTTTATGGCCGTCGCGTATAGGACTCGAACCTACCGCTCTGAGGCCAAGAGGCTCCTGAGCCTTAGACCGCCCAGACACTGATGGCTAAAACTCTCTGAACTTGGAACGCTAATGGTTCCCGAGATTAGGAAAGATCACTGCTGCGACTGAGTGGTCTAAGGCACTGTCTCAGGAGCCTCTTGGCCTGATTGGCCTGATACTCCCTCCTCTATAACCAATCTGGCGGCGACAAATGACAGATTGACAAATCCTTCTCTTTGGTTGCTGACCTTTCCCAGTGTTATGCATGCGGACTCGACCAGCTTTCTCATTTTCCTCTCCAGCCCGGTCCAGATAGGGCGTGCCTCTTCCCATTTGTTAAATGCCCGTGTGTGTCCACATGCACTACCAGAGAATTTGAAGTCCTGTGATGTCGTAGATCGTTCTTATGTTCTGTTAGTCTATTTGCATGCTGGGAAAGGTTAGCAACCACAGAGAAGGATTTGTCAATCTGTCATATACATACCTACATATACCAAAGACTTTTTCCCCCTTACAAGGTAGGTAGCCAAAAACAAAGGCACAAAAACATTTTCACCCATTCCATTCCTAATACACACCACTCCCCTCCACCCTCCCTCTTATCTTGGCACCTACTGGATGACGGGTCATCCCTGCACCTTGTCCAATGCCCTGGGTCAGAAGCAGTGTCGCAAGACACAGCACATCCACAGAAAGGCCGCTTCACTAAATCGGTGAACCCCCTCTCCGTCCCCTCATGCAGAAAAGGAGAAGACGGGCAGAAATCCATTCGGGCTGTGTCAAATTTTGCTCACACATACTACCTCACCCCCCATCCCTCCGCCCATTCCACCTCATGCATCACAACATCTTCCATATGCATCCATTCTCCATTCACCCCTGTCTTCTGTCCTCTTCCGTCCTTCCTCAAAAGACATTCTCCCCTTCCCCCAAGCCCCTTTCACCCCATCCATCCATCTCATCCTAGGTCACCCCTCATGTTCACTCCCTCCACATCTGCCTTCCATACCTCTTTTACTAGTCTTTCTTCACTCATTCTTTCCATGTGTCCAAACCATCCCAATACTCTTTCATCCACCCTATCTCCCAACTCCCTTACCACCCCTGTTCTCCTCCTCACCTCCTCATTTCTCACTCTATCCAGCCTAGTAACCCCCATCATACTTCTCAGACACCTCATCTCAAACACATTCAAACTCCTTCTCTCTTCCTCTCTTATGCTCCATGTTTCTGCCCCATACAGTGCTGTTGGCACAATCACTCTTTCATACAATTTCCTCTTAGCCTATATTCCCAAATGTCTATTCCTCGTTACACTCTTTAATCCACCAAGGCATTTACTCGCTTCTCTCTATCTACATTCTACCTCCACTCCACCCTTCCCTGCCACATTCTTACCCAAGTATCTAACACTATCCACTTCCTCCAGTCTCTCTTCCTTAATGCTTACTTTCAGTCTGCTGCCAATTTCACCCCTTGTACATCTCATCACTTTACTTTTACCCACCTTTATCTTCAACCTTCTTCTTTCACACACACTCTCCCAAACTCTGTCACCAAATTCTTCAATCCCTCCCCTGATCATGCTACAAGCGCAATGTAGTCCGCAAACAAGAACTGGCTCACCTCTCACTTTTCTCAATTTTCTTTAAACATCTCCAATGCCTGATCCGTCACCCTTGCATTTACCTCTCGCACCACCCCATCCATGTATAGATTGAACAGCCAGGGCGGCATAACACATCCCTGACGAAGTACCACCTTTACCTCGAACCACTCACTCTCTCCATTTCTAATCCTAACACATGCTCTACTACTCTCGTAAAAACTCTTGACAGCTCCTAAAAGCTTTCCTCCTATCCCGTATATCTGCAATACCTCCCACAGTGCTTTCCTGTGTACCCTGTCGTAAGCCTTTTCCAGATCCATAAAAGCCCCCCCAAAAAATCCTTCCCCTTTCCTATAGCTTTCTCACATATCTGTCTTACCACAAAAATCTGATCTACCAGCCAGCCCACCATCCCTACACCTCCTATTTTAGACATTCTGCATGGCAACCATCCAGATCAGGTGCTGCTCTCATTATCTTGATAATTGCCTTCACTTCATCTTTCCTTATTTCTCCTTCATTTTCCTCACTCATCAATCTCATTTTATTAGCACTTCCCACTGTAACTATCTTTCCCTCCCTATCCTCATTCACATTTAGCAACTCCCTAAAATACTCTGACATCTTCCCCTTACTGCCTTCTCCTCCGTTATCATCTCTCCATTTGCACCTTTTACCTTTTTTTCTCTACTTGATTCGCCTCCTCTTCCTCTCTTGATTTCTTTCCAAAACACCTTTTTATTACTTTCAAAATTTTCTGTCATACCCTTACCCCATTTCACATCTGCTCTCCTCTTTGCCTCCTTTACCTTGTGCTTTACTTCTCTTCTTTTTTCTTTGTACCTCTCATATGACTCCTTCGTCCTATTTTGTAACCAATCTGTGAAAACTCGCTTCTTCTCTTCTACAACCTTCTTTGTTTCCTTATCCCACCATTCACTACCCTTTCTTTTATTTCCTCCCGTCCTTCTTGTTCCACATACCATCTTTGAACACTTTTTGACTCCCTCCTTGAACCATCCCTATTCCTCTTCCACTCCTAATTCTACTCTATTCTTCATTTCCCCCCACTCCTTGTTCAGCTTCTTCTTGTACTCCTTCTCCTTTTCCTTTTCATTTAAAGATTTCACTCTAAGCACCTCCCTACCTTTTGTCCTTTTGCTCTTTCTCCATATGTCCTCCATTCTCAACTTTCCAAAAAATGATCTGATATTCCCCCACTCACCCCCCTTAAAACATGTACATCCTTAACTCTTCCTATTATACTCCTTTCTACCACTACATAGTCTATTAACGCTCTATCTACCACCCTTCCATCCACCACCCTTTCCCATGTATACTTATGCTTGACTTTCTTCCGAAACACTGTATTTGCTATCATCAACTCTCTAGACACATTTCCACCATCAACTCTCCACTACGATTCTTTCCTGGAACTCCACATTTCCCAACCACTCCGTCAATTGGTTTATTTCCTACCTTAGCATTAAGGTCTCCGAATACTACTACATTGTCATTCCATAATTATTTTATGTACTCATTTAAATCTATTCAAAAAGCCTCCCTTTCTTCTTCACTCTTCTTACTACCAGGCCCATATGCACTTACAAAAATCCACATCTCCTTTCCCAGTTTCACCTTCATCCGCATTATTCTTGAAGAAACCTCCTTCCACTCCACTACACGTATACCTATCTCTTCACTTACTAGTATAGCCACCCCTTCTCTCCCTCGCCCTCTCTTCATTCCTGAGAACCTCCAAAGTTACACTCCCAAACTCACACTCGCCCTTCTCTCTCAACTTATTTTAACTCAAAGCCAACATTCCATGTTTCTTCTCATAAACATACTACCTATCTCTTCCCTTTTACTCTCATCTGTACCACATCCACGCACATTAAAAGACCCAAACCTTAGGGTGCTGGTTGGAAAACTCTTAGACCCTCTTATGCCTGGTCCCAATCCCCGTCCCGTTTTTCTCGTCTCTTACGATCCAAGTGGGAATACTTGGTGGCAGCATTCTTTTCCCGCCATCACAGGGTAGGCAAAAAGAGGAAATGAAATTCAGAGAAATAGTACAGGAATAGGGGTTGGGGGACAGCATAACGGAGGGATAGTAGCAGTATAATAAAAGTTTCATCATTTCTCTGTGAGTAAAGTCCTCCTCTATCATAGACAATATTATGTGTGACTCTGGTCCGTAGGGGCGCTCCATATAGACCCTAAAGTATCAACTGCATACTACTTTACCATAACAACATGCAGCCAATACCCCAGACGGGGTATATATGTATGAATATATATATATATATATATATACATATATACATATATGAACGTATACATATACATGTACACACACATGTATGTATATATATATATATATATATATATACATACATATATATATATATATATAGTATATATATGTATATATATTATATATATATGTATATGTATAACTATATATACATGTACACATGCATATATACAGTACATACATATATGTACATACATATATCTATACACACACACACAAACACACACACACACACACATATATATATATATATATATACATATATTTATATGTATATATGTATATGTATATATACATACATACATATATATATATATATATATATATATATATATATATATAAGAATATGTATACATACTTATATAAAGTACATACATATATGTATATACATATATCTATATATATATATATAAATATCGATATATGCAAACACATACATACATATATGTATATATATACATATGTATATATATAATATATATATATATATACATATATCTATATATATAAATATATATACATACATTTATCTATATATATAAATATGTATATATATATACAAACACATACATACATATGTATATATATATGTATATATATATATATATATATATATATATATATATATTTATATATATATAGACAAGCACCCGGACCTGGCTTCGCCAGGTGTGCTTGGCCTACGGCTTCGCGCCCTGCCCTACGGGCAGTTTTAATGTACCAAAATGGGAAAATAAACGAGTAACAATAAATTCCATAATTTTATTTAGACCTACTACGATTTTGTACATGAAAAATACATTAAACACATAAGTGGAAATTCAAATCTTCCTTCTCTTTCTAACGATGTCCCTCAGTGAAAGGTCTTTAGAATAATCCATTGTGTAAATTACTTCGGGCATAATCATGGCTACGGCTTCTTCTTCTGTCTTACTGAAAATTGATCTTGGAATGCACACGATGGATTGATCAGGTTCTTCTTCCCCTATTTGCGATGGAGTCTTCAAAATCTCCCGAAGGAGTCTTCAGTCTCCAAAAGTAGTCGTTAAAGTCTACTGACGTTGTCGTCAAATTCTCCCCTCGTCTCTCTCTCTGTTTCTCTTTCTCGTTAGGTCAATCATAAAGGCAATAAAATTTCGGAAGGTGGTCATAAAAACGCCAGGAAATTTTCAAAACTGAAAAACTTTATTTATGTATATAGATTCTCTTGGCAATATTTCGTAAAGATTTTCTTAGCAATATTTCGTAAAGATTCTCTTGGTAATATTTCATAAAGATTCTCTTGTTAACATTTGGTAAAGATTCTCTTGGCAATATTTCGTAAATATTTTCTCATTGATATTTCGTAAAGATTCTTTTGTCAGAATTCCGTAAAGATTCTCTTTTTCTTGTTAGCACCACTTTCTTTTTCCATGGTAATATTAGTGTTTCCGGTGATGACTCATTTCCGGGTTGGGCCTTGCGTAGGAGGTTGGAAGGTTTAGAGAGAAATATTTTTTTATGTTAGTGGAGTGGAGATTCTCTTGGCAATATTTCGTAAAGATTCTCTTAGCAATATTTCGTAAAGATTCTCTTGGTAATATTTCGTAAAGATTCTCTTGTTAACATTTGGTAAAGATTCTCTTGGCAATATTTCGTAAATATTTTCTCATTAATATTTCGTAAAGATTCTTTTGTCAGAATTCTGTAAAGATTCTCTTTTTCTTGTTAGCACCACTTTCTTTTTCCATGGTAATATTATTAACGTATTAGATTAACACACGGAGAGCAGCTTAAAGACACGTCTACCCTCTATGAATGCTTACAGGCGTCTGAGTCAGATGTGTCCCCGGGAGTTAGTGTTTCCGGTGATGACTCATTTCCGGAGAAGGAGGTTGGAAGGTTTAGAGAGAAATATTTTTTATGTATATATTTATATGTATGTATATATATATATATATATATATATATACAGACATATATCTATATATATATAAATATATATATATATGCAAACACATACATATGTGTGTATATATATATATATATATATATATATATATATATATGAGTATAAGGGTGTTGAGTTAAACACAGAGAATAGTTAGAGTTTTATTCACTGACGTTTCGTCCTTACCAGAACATTCTTAAAGTACATATAATCTCAGAAAACGAACAGCTTATATAATTCATCCTTGCCGTATTCCTCTGCCTCCATACCCTCATCCGTTCTCAATACTTCTTAGGTGATTCCGACCATGCCGCTTCTTTCTCCGTTCTCAATTGTCCTCTTGATCCCCTTGATGATTAAAGTGTTTGATGCTTCTGCTAATTTTATAAACCCATACCTATGGTTGATGCAGGGGTGGGAAGTAATGTAGGCTGCCTCACACTATTTTTCTTCTCTTTTTCCCTAAACCTTTGTGGGGCACCTGTTCCAATCTGGAAGATTACCACATTGGTCTAAATGAACCACTAGCGAGTTGGGGGTTTTGTGAGTTCTGACGTAATTTTTTTTTCATATATCCGTAGCTCCACTGATCTTCCCGTCTCTCTATAATATCCTAACGGGCAACCACCACATGATATATTGTAGACCCCGCCTTTCTTTATACCTTTTTCTGAGTTATTTTTATTCTTGCTCCTAGCAACCTCTCCTAATTTCTTACCCAGTGGAAAAAGCAACGCTCACACTCGCTTTTGTGAGAACATGTCCCAGCCCCTTCGCGTACTTCGAGTTGACCATTGTGGTCATCTTCCAGATTGGAACAGGTGCTCCACAAAGGTCTCGGGAAAAAGAAAAGAAAAATAGTGGAGGCAGCCTACATCACTTCCCACCCCTGCATCAACCATAGGGATGGATTTATAAAATTAGCAGGAGCAGCAAGCACTTTAATCATCAAGGAGGTCAAGAGGACCATTGAGAACGGAGGGAGAAGTGGCATAGTCGAAGTTACCTAAGAAGTATTGAGAACGGAAGAGGGTATGGAGGGAGAGGAACACGGCAAGGATGAATTATATAAATTGTTTGTTTTCTGAGATTCCATGTACCTTGAGAATGTCCTGGTAAGGAGTAAACATCAGTGGATGAAATTCCAACTGTTTCTTGTGTTAAGCTCACCACCCTTCCACTCATATATATATATATATATATATATATATATATATATATATATATATATATATATATATATATGTGTGTGTGTGTGCGCGTGTGTGTGTGTGTGTGTGTGTGTGTGTGTGTGTGTGTGTGTGTGTGTGTGTGTGTGTGTGTGTGTGTGTGTGTGTGTGTGTGTGTGTGTGTGTGTGTGTGTGTGTGTGTGTGTGTGTGTGTGTGTGTGTGTGTGTGTGTGTGTGTGTGTGTGTGTGTGTGTGTGTGTGTGTGTGTGTGTGTTTGTGTGTGTGTAAGAGGCCGGTAGATAGAGGTAGACATTTAGGTAGTTCGAGGGGTAGGAGGAAAGAAATGTAAAACTTATAGTCATTTTATTAGGCTGTTATGATACAATGGCCGACTGCAGGTTGCATAGTTGCAGATTTGCAGAATGGCAGAGTTGCCGTCTTGTGTTTTGTAAATATGGATTAGGATATCGAGAGGTGCTGATGTGACTGATTTGTAAACACAGAGCTCGTTCTGCTTGCGACAAACTGCTTGCGTAAACAGTGTCACTTGAGACAGTATAACAGTCCTTCTGATTGGAAAAAAGGGTGGAGGAGGAGAAAATTTATTAGTACATGGAGGTAAAGTCACGCCCTAAAAGGGTAGTACTTATTTGTAACGTTCAAAGTTATTGGATGAATAAAATAGTGACGTCGAAGCAGAGGCAGCTCGGTGGGATGCAAGAGGATCCTTGAAGGAATCTTCGGGTGTACCTAAGATTATACGTTGTACCAGAATTCGTGAAGAAAACAAAGAAAAGATTAAGTTCAATTTAATTCACCTTCGTTACTCAGTAATGAAACTTGACCTGATGCATAAGTTACGGAAGAGGCATGGGGCCTACGGAATAATAACACAAGTGACTAAGTGTTAATGGCAGCGAATCTAACAGTGTGTGTGTGTGTGTGTGTGTGTGTGTGTGTGTGTGTGTGTGTGTGTGTGTGTGTGTGTGTGTGTGTGTGTGTGTGTGTGTGTGTGTGTGTACATGTATGTTCCTTTCTATTCCATTGAGCATGTTTAATTTATCGCTGAGATCCGTCTCCCTGGTGGTGATAGCAAGTACATCATCCACGTAACGCAACCATGTTGTATCTTGCCCCATTAATGTGGTAATTTTGGCCACCTTCCTGACTGGGAAAATACAGAGGTGCTCCACAAAGGGCTAAGAAAGCAAGAAAGAAAATCTATCGAAGCAGTGTACATCGCTTCAAAACCGTCCAATAATCATTAAGTCATTAAAGTTGACCAGCGACTTTGTTCGAGGTGAAGTGGAACGAAGGAAGGACGGAGATAGGGGAGGAACGGGATAAGAAAGTGAATTGTATAAGCTGTAAATATTTTCTTAGTGTATACTTTGAGGAAGTCCTTTAAGGACAAAATGTCAGTAATAAACCTCCTACAGTTTTTTGGCGTTTACCTTATCACCCTTCCCACTCATATATATATATATTTATATATATATATATGAACATATATGTATGTATATATTTATATATATGTATATATATATATATATACATATATATACATATATGTATGTATATATGTATGTATATATGTATATATATATACTGTATATATGTATATATATATATATACATGTATATATGTATGTATATATATATGTATATATATACATATATATATGTATATATATATGTATATATATATATGTATATATATATATATATATATATATATATATAAACATACAGTACATGTTACGAATCAAATTATATCTCGCGATATATTCTCTGAGTCTATCAACTATTATTGTTTCAAGCATTTTACCTATAACTGATGTCAAACTGATTGGCCTGTAGTTGCATATAGACGATTTATTTCCCTTTTTGAAAATTTTTACAACGTTTGCCTGCCTCCAAGCAATAGGCACAAAACCATTGTTTGCCGATTTATTAAATATTTCTATCAACCGGTCGCAGATTTCAAAATTACGCTATTCAAGCACTTTCGGAAATTTTTCGTCTGGACCCAGGGATTTTGTAGCTTTAAGTCTTTTAATCTGCTTGACTACTTTTACCTTACTAATGCTGATATTAGATAGTATATTTTCTTCATCCCACTGAAAGTCGGATCGCAGTCAGTTACCTCATTTAACCTCTTCTTAGTAATCACCGAGAGAAAATGTTTGTTGAACGCCTCACTCTTTTTTTTCCTCCGATTCTACCATGCGTTTTCGTCATTTTAAATCGAGCCTATTCTTTCCTCATTTTATGTTCTATAGATATGAGAGAAGCCCTTTGTGTTGGACCTCACTTGTCTGGTAACCTTAATTTCATAGTTACGTTTCTCCGTGCGCGTATTCTTTTAAACCAGTCTCGCCATATCGTTATATTTGGATCTAAGTCCTCTTTTCATTCCGATCTCATCTTTCAGCCTGTCCGTCATCCATTTGGAGGTATTACTATCTTGCGTATTGACTTCAGGGGAACAAATTTATTTTGTGCATTTAGAATTAAATCTGTTAGGTTACTATACATTTCATCCAAATTGCTGACCCGGCTCTTGACACCGCGCCCGCAAGTGACCTGACCCAAGGTACGCATATCCTCCGTGCCCAGACCCCTGACCGCACCAATGACGTCTGGACTGACCATGTATCTGACCAGTCACAGCTCCCTGGGTCGGTCCCGTAAGTGATCAAATGTCTCATATAGTCTCATATATATCTTGTCAAAATTGGCTCTCCTGAAATCCGGTACTTGAACGTTATTCGTACTTTTTAATTCTTCCCAAATAATATTAAATCTTATTTCTTGCTGATCGCTAGAGTATAGACTATCTCCCACTTTTACGTTACTCGTAAGATGCTCATTATTAGTTACAAGTAAGTCCAGAGTATTCTCTCCCCTCATAGTATCAGTAATTATTTGTTTTAGGAAATTATTCTGCACCACATCTAAGAAAATTTTTGCTCTCTGATCTCCTACTAAAATTTCCCAATGTTTCTATAATTAAAATCTCCCATGATCACAACGTCTTTGTACTGGGGCGCCCAACGAATTTCATGAATCAGGGGATCAGTCTGCTCAATGCTGGGGCTAGGAGGTCTGTATAGGACGCCAATGATAAGTTTCTTATTCTTGCCTATAATCTCCACCCAAATAGATTCTGAACAATGCTCTTCATTAATCGAATTGTAGATAATACAGTTTATTGTATTTTCAACAAAAAGTGCTACATCTCCCCCACTCCTGCCAACACTGTCCTTCTGGTCCTTGTGCAAATATGTATATATATATATACATATATATATATATATATATATATATATATATATACATATATATATATATATATACATATATATATATGTATATGCATGTATATGTATATATCATGGACTACTATTACACAGGACGTGCGCACCCAGATCCCTGGGCCCGCTAGCGGAGGCTATTACTTTCTTTGTAACCTAACATTTTATATTGGACAAATATATCAAAACTAGAAACCTAACATTGTATATAGGACAAATATATCAACTATTGACTTATTCAATGCAGTATAAGTTAATATAAAATTTTATAGTGAAATAAGAAACTATTTTTAAGGCACTGTTATGCTTTGAAATGCCAATTTTAGCCGGACTTAACAGGTATTATTGTATGAGGTTAGTGGACACCAGGGTTGGCGATTTTTTCCTTTTTCTTTTTATGTTTTTAAAAAATATGAAAAATCGATTTTTTTTTTCTAAATCAGATTTGATTTAAATGGTTTTTTATGGATTTTGAATGTTGTGGGATTGCTATCTGATATACGATCTGATTGCTAAAGGACATTTTTAGCATATCAATATAAGGAGCAGTGTTATATAGACTTACAACAAGTATACAAGTAACGGTATAAGCCTACACGTAGTATATATCACTGTGCAGCCCACAACAAGTTTAAACAAGATTTTAATTGAAACTTGTTCTAGGTAAGCAGCTTCTCACTGAGTCAGTTGCTGCATTGGAATCAACCAGGAAGGATGTCTTCTGGACCTGGCAGAGTGGTTCCTTCAGGCAGAAAAAAATATTCTGTCTGGAATTATTTTGAAAAACTACCAACAACTTCTGGCAAAGGGTACCGAGCTAAATGCAAAGACTGCTACCAGGAACTACAGGGCATTGTGTCAAGATTAGAATCTCACAGAGATAAATGCCGAGGTCAGCCACAGTATACAGAAGAAGAAATTGATGATCCAGGTAAATAATTTTACTTATATTGTGTGCATTTCTCCCTTTTCATACGCAACTATATAAACTTGGTGAACAATGGAGAGCATGTGCAATAAAAATGTGAAGGCCTAAAGAGATGATACCTCAGCTTCATTACTTCTAAATTCTGGTAATGACTACATCACTATAATATACTGTATCCACTCAACTTCGGGGCCTAGGTGATTGTTATTCATTTCATTCAAGATTGTGTAATATATTTCATAGGTTCCATTGGAATTCAACCCACATGGGATTCAGTCCAAAGAGATTTAGCCTAATCTAACCCAACTAACCCATTATTTTTAGTGAATTCAAAAGTGGACTGAATCCTGTGTGGGCTGAATTCCAAGCCCATCTATTTCATATCCTGTTAATTATTTCCAAATAATTTAGAGGCTTGTGTGGATCATTATCTAAAAAATAACTATTGTACTCAAAAGTAGCCTAAATCACACTGTATTCATTCATTTATTTATTCATTTATAAATTATGCAATATGCTAAAATTGTCTATTTCAATTTCAGGATCTGTATCAACAGCTTCAATCCCTTCATCATCGGCTCCACTTGAATTATCTGCAAACCTGACTCCCCCGTTAAAAAGGTCACTATCAGACTCCTCCACAGGCGCCACTTCTGCTAAATAATTTTCATCTAAAAGAAAGTCATCAACATCTCTGGACAGATTTATCATAAAAAAAAAAAATCAGCCTATCAAAAGGAAAATATCGACAAAGAAGTTGCAAGAATTATATTTGCTACAAATTCACCATTTCGTCTTGTTCAGCATCCTCAGTTTCTCAAGATGGTTCAGAACCTGAGGCCAGATTATATTCCTCCATCCAGAAATGATATTGCTGATAAGTACTTGGATCTTGTGTACGAAAAGGAATATAAAAAGTGTGCAGATGACCTGAATAATGAAACTTTATGTCTTTCAATTGATGGGTGGTCTAACATCGACAATGAGCCCATAATATGTGTCACTCCAACAACATCCACTGGTCAGATTTATTTAGTTGACACAATAGACACATCAAGGAAACCTCACACTGCTGAATATCTTCTACAACTTGTACAAAATTCGATCAAGAAAGCTGAACAAGATTTTGGTTGTCACATTGGAAGTGTTGTGACAGACAATACAGCAAATGTCACCAAGATGAGAAAACTCTTGGAGGAATCGAGTGAACCTGAGCATACCGTCCTCACATACGGCTTATACCGTTCCTTGTATACATGTGGCAAGTCTATATAACACTGCTCCTTATATTGGTATGCTAAAAATGTCCTTTAGCAATCAGATCGTATATCAGATAACAATCCCATAGTTTTTAAAATCCATAAAAAATCTATTCAAACCAAATAAATCTGATTTAAATAAAGAAAAAACGATTTTTTTCATTTTTAAAAAGATAAAAAAAAAAATCGCTAACCCTAATGTCCACTGACCTCATACAATAATGGCATTTCAAAGCATAACAGTGCCTTAAAAATAGTTTCTTATTTCACTATAGAAATTTATATTAACTTGTACTGCATTGAATAAGTCAATAGTTGATATATTTGTCCTATATATAATGTTAGATTTCTAGTTTTGATATATTTGTCCAATGTAAAATGTTAGGTTACAAAGAAAGCAATGGCCTCCGCTAGCGGACTCAGGGATCTGGGTGCGCACGTCCTGTGTAATAGTAGTCCTTGATATATATATATATATATATATATATATATATATATATATATATATATATGTATGTATATATATATATATATATATATATATATATATATATATATGCAAAGTAGACCACTTGGAAAAAAGAAACTAACGAAGCAGAGCGCTTTCGTATATTACATATTCGTTAGTTTCTTTTTTTTCAAGTGGTCTACTTTGCATAAGTGAGCACGCGTACCCATGTTCTTATTAGCATATATATAGACTCGTATATATATATATATATATATATATATATATATATATATATACACACATATGTATATATATGTATATATATATATATATATATATATATATATATATATATATATATCTTTATATCTCAATTTTAGGAAGGAAATATCATCAATCATACTGACCCAGGATTCAGTAATAGCTATAATATAAAATCTCTCTACACTTCCTTTACCTTTCAGTAAATCAATTCTGTTTATTAAGTTTCTGCTGTTTGTATAAATTACATTTAGCTTATCCTCCCTCCACTTAATTTGGTGATTATTTACACAGTACCTCACTGAGCTGTTTCTATTGCCTAATGATATTCTCATACATCCCCCCCCTGACTCCCACGTAATCTATCCGAAGAAAAAAAAATGCTCAAAGGATTCGGGAAGGAGTCGAAATTCACTGGGCGACAAGTGCATCCAGTCCCTTATATATATAGATTATTCTTACCGTAAAAGCGATCCCAGTTGTCGACAACTGCCCATCCATTAGCTTTACAATGTTCTGCCAGCCTACAATTAATTGCAATAGCCCTGGAATGCCACATGCCTCCAACTCTACCCCTTGAAAGGATTCCACATACAACAGGAATCCCACCATTATTCCTAATCTTATCTAGATCATCCTGGAACCGCGCAAACAACTCCTAACTCCCTAACTTACCTATGTCATTCCCCCCAGCACTCAAGCAAACGATGGGCTTCACACGTTCCCCTATTATACACTCTTCAATCCTGTCTCTAATATCACCACACACGCGCGCGCACACACACACACACACACATACACACACACACACACACACACACACACACACACACACACACACACACACACACACACACACACACACACACAAACACACACACACACACACACACACACACACACACACACACACACACACACACACACACACACACACACACACACACACACACAAATATATATATATATATATGTTCATATATATATATATATATATATATATATATATATATATGAATATACGGAGTTAAACACGACAGCATTTTGGCACTTGTTAATCTTCTTACTGAGATTTTCAATTTTTCTCACAGTAGGTCTCATTTCAGGAGGGTGGGCAAATACAAGCCTTCCATAGTCTTCCATATCTAATTTGACGTTTCGACTTCAGGGAGTCATCTTCAGAATAGTTACAAGAAATAAGTCACAATTTTTAAAGCTACATGATACACAATTGACAACAATGTACAGACAACGTGGGTTTAAATATAGGCCGCTTGGGAACGCCGGAGTCGGCCTACGTAGTCGTGTACTTCGCCTTGGAGGGGAAGGGGGAGGGGGAGGGGGAGGGAGAATGGGGGGGAGTCAGGTAAGATAGGTCTTCTCGCTGGGGCACCACGCTGGTCATGTGGGGGTTGGTGAGGTGGAAGAGGGGGGAGGGGGAAAGGAAGGAGGTGGGTGTTGTTGTTGTTGGGCTCCAAATCTAGCGGATGAATTAAATAGAGAGATGGCAGAAATCATATTGCATTGAATGTTAATAATTGGAGCTCTCTCCCTTATGTGGATGGCTTCAAGCCTTTTTAATTCCTTAACTTTGACACAATGTGCAACTATCCTAGTGTTATCCACGATAGTCTCCCTATCGATTACAGCCTGGTGGTATTGGAGGTGGTGTTCGTTAATTGCTCCTTGCTGTGGTAGGAATAAATGGGGTAATTATATTATTCAAACGCTTAGCTAAGGAGTATGTGGGGGTGAAGGTCTGAGAAATAATGGGCCTCAGAGGGTACCAACCTTATGGGTCTTGACATTTCTGAGGCCCATTGTTTCTCAGACCCCCAACCCCACATACTCATTAGCTAAGTGTTTCAATAATTTAATTACTCCATTTATTCCTACCACTTATTCACTCAGGTCTACAGATGAGTTCATTGATGTACTAAGGAGTAACAACCCCGTAGGAATTATGGCTTCCCTCGACACCCACAGTCTCTTCACGAACATTCCAGTTTTAAGAACTACTGACATTATTCTGGACTATGTTTACCATCACCCGACACTACCACCACCTAAAATGCCTAAAACTATCATGAAGGATATGCTTCTTGCTTGCACTACTGAAGCCCCTTTCAAATGCCCTAAGGGTAAACTTTTTGTCTAAATAGATGGCGTTGCCATGGGGTCTCCTTTGGGGGTCCTTTATGCCCAAGCCTTTATATCTTACGTAGAAACTGAAGCCTTACATTCCCTAACCACGAAACCGCATTTATATCTTAGATATGTTGATGACATCTTTGTTTGTGTTTCTGACGTACATTTGCTAGAAGAGCTCAGATCTAATCTCCAAGCCATTTCAGGGTTACAATTTTCTACAGAGCTCAATGTTAATAATAAGATCCCTTTTCTTGATGTTTTGGTGGATGCGACATCTGATAACTTTAAAACTATGGTATATCGCAAGCCCACTGATAGCGGTAAATGCATGAACGGTCTTGGTGAATGTTCTCGTAATTATAAGAAAAGCGTTATTAAAGCATATGTCCGG
>NC_134787.1:67436418-67443918 GCF_046742065.1 Oratosquilla oratoria | reverse complement strand
ACCCAGACGAGAAGTTGTACGTACAGACCGATGGAATCGGAATGGGGACACCCTTGGGTGTCTTATTTGGCCAAGCCTTCATGTCTTTAGTTGAAGAGACAGCATTCCTTTCGAGTAAACTTAAACCCAAAATTTAATGTAGGTACATTGACGATATCTTCGTGCATACGCATTCTAGCAAACTCCTAGAGAGACTAAGGCTGAGCTTACAAGACATTTCAGGTTTAAAATTCACAGTTTGTAACATCAATGGTACGCACCTCCAAAATTCCACAGAATTAATCGAGAAACTCAACAGCATAGACCAGAAAAGATTAATCAATTACGATATAACATCGCTATTTACTAATGTCTCCATAACAGGCGCCATTAACGCTATCAAGGAAGCACTACAAACTATCGACGAAAATAGCCTAATGATCTGCAAAAGAGACTACATGCAGCTCACAGAAAAGTGTATGAGATTTGGCTCTTTCAGATTTGGCAACTAAGAATACACCCAGTTGGAAGGCCTTCCCATGGGATCTCCTTTGAGTGCACTGGCAGCAAACCTCTTCCTAGAGGTATTGGAGATGGATCATTTTCTGAAAATCCTCCCTAAGGGTGCACATTGGCTAAGGTATGTAGATGACTGCCTATTCATTTCCCCTACAGAGACTGTAGCTGGGGAGATTTTGTCAAAATGAAATGAAGTAACTAATAATATACAATTCACTATGGAGATTGAGTCCCTTGGTCGCCTGCCTTTTCTTGACACGGAGATTATTAGACAAGATAACAAAACACATTTTAGAGATTACAGGAAGCCTACCAACAAAGACGACCTATTACATTTTTACAGTATACATGACGAACGAACCAAAACAGGAGTGGTAATCGGTTTTTTCCTCAGAGCTCTAAGGGTCTGCAGCAAGGAGTTCCTCGAGGAAGAAATTCGCCGCCTCACAAACACCTTCAAATCACGGCTTACTATCCACTTCCTTAAGTAAAGCTCAAAACATCAGGCAACGGAGAGAAGCAGCAAACAGACAGGACAAATCATATCTAGTCGTTTCGGACCCAGATTTTTTACGTGCACTGGGGGAAGCTGTACGCCTACTATGACTAGAAATAGTGAATGATACGGGAAGGAGAATCAAACAACTAGTAATACCAACGTCAAAAATGACAAACGACCTCAGCCTCATATACAGGATCCCATGTGGCAACTGTGATTAGTCTTATTATGGTGAGAGCCACAGGGGTCTACAAGCCAGAATAAGAGAGCACAAGGCGCACATAAGATACCACCGCCTCTCAAATGCGATGGTGGGCGACGTGGAACAGGAAGGAATCTTCCCGACTGTCAACAGGCAGAGGTAATAAAGAAAGGGTTAACAAAAAGACAAAGGATGGTGATTGAAGCCCTATATATAACAGCCAATGCCAACCTTAATAAAAAAAATAGGGGATATATAAGGGGAAAGATGTACAGCAAAATACGCAGTCATAAGAACCTGCCCCAGAACAGCGCCCACATAGTACGACGAACTCCATCCGGTGCCCAAATGTCCACACTTCCTGGGTTAAGGGTTTGAGGCCGGTCAGTTCATAAATATACATATTTTCATTTATTTGTATTTATTTAATTATTTATTTATATATATTTATTTATTTATTTAATACAATTTTCATTATGTTTCATTTTATTGTTTATATTGCATTATTTTATGTAGAAAAAACTATATTACTAGTTGTTAAATTATATCTTATTACAAAGGCAAAGGATTACAAAGGCGGAGCATGCCGACAGGAGACCTTTTGATCCATATCTAGGTCGGATGCGAAAAAAAAATCATATTAATAATAAAATAATAAATAAAAACTATGATAATGTAAATAACAAATAAAATACATAAATAAATGCATAGGTATAGTTAAATAATAAACAAACAGGTAAATAGTAAATAATAATAAATTGACATATAACTAATAATAAATAAAAATCAGACAGACAAATGATAACAAAACAAAAACAAATAATATAAGATAAATTATAATCATTACAGCATCTTACTTAGCTTTGAACTGAACTACATTGCACTACCTGTGCAGGAAGTTTATTCCATTCATTAACTACACGGTTGGCAAAGTTGTTTCTACCTACTTCCAAATTAAATCTATTTCTTGACAGTTTGAGAACATTGTTTCTTGTCAGATTCTCATTCAGTGTGAAAATGTTGTCACTCCTAATATTGTCGATTCCCTTTAGAATTTCAAAGACCTGTATCAAGTCGCCTCTGAGCCTCCGCTTTTTTAGGGAAAACAGAATCATATGTTTAAATCGATTTTTGTATGATTTAATTTTGATATTTGGAATCAGTTTTGTGGCTCACCGTTGTACTCTTTCCAATCTGTCAATGCCTTCAATGAGATTCGGTGACCATACGGAAACAGCATATTCGAAATGTGGACGAACTAACAATTTACATAGCTTGTTAACGAGAGAGGGAGTTTTAAAATCAAAATATCGCGTAATCAGTCCTAGAATCTTATAAGCTTTCTCAGAGGCTGAAATACACTGCTTGGATGATTTGAGGTCGTTACTGATAATTACGCCGAGATCTTTTTCACTATCCACTTTTGTTAACGAATTTCCAAATAACTTGTAATCGTACTTGCTGTTATTTTTACCTATGTGCATTACCTTGCATTTACTTGTGTTAAATTTCATTAGCCACTTTTCAGACCATTGCTGTAATTGATCTAAATCTTCTTGAATATCTAATTGGTTTGAGTGATCATTTGCCACTCCGCACAGTTTTGTATCATCAGCAAATTTGGAAACAGTAGATTTTAGTCCATGGTCTATATCATTTATATATACTATGAATAGAAGTGGTCCAAGAACGGAACCCTGAGGAACTCCACTTGCAACACTTTTCCATCCAGAAGTTTTTCCATTTAAAACAACTCTCTGTTTTCGATCATTCAACCAATTACTAGTCCAACCTAATAGGCTACCACTTATTCCATGCAAAGCTAATTTAGTAAGTAGTCTTTCGTGTGGGACGGTATCAAAAGCTTTTGCAAAGTCTAGATATACTAAATCTATATTGTTTCTTTTGTCATAATTCGAGATAACTGTGTTGTAAAATTCGAGTAAGTTAGTCACGCAAGAACGTTTCCGTCTGAAACCATGCTGGCTATCATTGATCAAACGGTTACTTTCTAAATGATGTTCGATAGCATCTCTGATGATAGTTTCCATTATTTTTCCTACGATTGAAGTCAAACTTATAGGCCTATAGTTATTTGGTTTCTTTTTGTCACCTTTTTTGAATATGGGAGTAACGTTAGCTAGCTTCCATTCTCTTGGGACATCTCCGGATATGATGGATTTCTTGAAAATAATTTCTAATGGAACAACAATCTCATTTTTCATTTCCTTTAAGATTCTTGGATGCCAACCGTCAGGCCCTGGTGTTTTATTAACTTTGAGTTTGTCTATACACCTTTTAATTTTTTCTTTTGTTATATTTACCGTACCATACAACAAATACGATGAGATTAATTTGTTTATTTATATATTTATTTATTATTTTTCATTCTTTCATTTTTTTTATATTGCTTTCTTTTATGTAAAAATTATACCAACATTTATTAATTAGATTATATCTTATGTCACAAAACAAATACGATGATATGTCATATAGAACGTTACGCCACTTCAAATTATCACATTATTACTATTATTTTCATTCTGTCTGAATATGTTATTCATACTATTATTCATTTATTATTTGCACTACATATGTAAAATCATACCACTATTAATATTTTTTATAATATCTTCCGTCATACAACAATATGCGATGTGAAGTCAAGGGACGTCACGTCACTTCAAATTATCACATTGTTTTCCTTTTACTTTATTTGATCTTATTTTATATAGTTTTATTTGATTTTACTCTATTTCATTTTGTCTGGATATGTTATCATTCTATTATTCTATATTATAAGTTATCTTGTGACACTTTTCGGGTCTTCCACATCTTTTACACCACTCACTCATTTCACTTACACTGTTACACCCTCTTTCAACATTCCACACACACCGGAGCTGAATCTAACATCTATGATTTAATAGCTACATACATACATATACCAAGGCTTTTTCCCCCTTACAAGGGAGGTAGCCAAAAAGAAAAAGGCATAAAATCATTCCCATCCATTCCATCCCTTAATACACTCCACAGCCCGCTACCCTCCCTCTTATCTTAGCACCTCCTGGATGACGGGTCATCCCTGCACCTTGTCCACCGCCCTGGGCCAGAAGCAGTGTCGCAATACACAGCACAACCACATCAAGGCCGCTTCATTTAATCGGCGACCCCCCCCCTCTCCGTCCCCCTATGCATAAAAGGAGATTTAATAGCTACACCACAAAAATTTTCAATTATTGTACACTGTATTGAAAATTGTAAATAATTGTACAACAAAGCGGACCCCACCTCCAAGGAGGGAACGCGGTCCTATTTTTACTATGTATACCGCCAGCTTCACCCCAGAGTCACATTCCTCTGAAGAAGCATAGAGCGAAACCGGTCAGGAATAAACTCAGAAACTCGGAACTAGACCCGTGACTTCTTTTTCCACCTTCATCATACACACACACACACACACACACACACACACACACACACACACACACACACACACACACACACACACACACACACACACACACACACACACACACACACACACACACACACACACACACACACACATATATATATATATATGTATATATATATATATATATATGTATATATATATATATATATTTGTGTGTGTGTGTGTGTGTGTGTGTGTGTGTGTGTGTGTGTGTGTGTGTGTGTGTGTGTGTGTGTGTGTGTGTGTGT
This sequence comes from Oratosquilla oratoria, assembly GCF_046742065.1. Taxonomy (NCBI): domain Eukaryota; kingdom Metazoa; phylum Arthropoda; class Malacostraca; order Stomatopoda; family Squillidae; genus Oratosquilla; species Oratosquilla oratoria. The sequence continues at coordinate 67,439,011 of NC_134787.1, read as the reverse complement.
GTGTGTGTGTGTGTGTGTGTGTGTGTGTGTGTGTGTGTGTGTGTGTGTGTTTGTCCACCATCTCTATTCTAGTCGTGTCTGCTTTGTCGATCCTCGTATAGGATAAAAAATAAGTAGATGCACACTGAATTGCTCCAATTATACATTAGTACGAACATGGCTCCATTCGTTGATGAAGACAGAATCCTTTGTGCATATTAAACGTACCATTATGATTGTATGTTCTATAGCTCTATACGTCTATGTGTATACTAAATGGCTTCTTCTCCTTTTTACAGTATACGCCCACCTGAAATCAGTCCAACTTCTTTCTTTCTTTTTTTTTTGTTTTTTTTTTTTTGTTAGTTCATTGTGGATGAAGAGCCATCCCTATCCCCCGCCCATTGCCTAGGTTAAGAGCAATGCAACAAGGCACAGCCTGACAGCAGAAACTAATTTACTCTCACCACTTCATTTACATGGTGACCCTTCATTCCCGTCCCCTCACGCGTAAATAGAAAAGACGAAGAGAGATACCTTTGGGCTGCGTCAGTTTATAATTGATATTAACCATTTCCCATGCACACCTATCTCTTGCAATTTCTTTTCCCCGCGCAAGAGACATTTCCCTTTTACCCGAGGCTCCCTCCTTCTTGTCCTTCCATTTTACACTCCATCCACCTGTGCTTTCCACACTCTTTTCACAATTCTTTCTTCATTAATTTTTCCATGTACCCAAACTATTCGTGTTATGTGCTTTTTTATTATGCCATTTATTCATTATTGACTTCAAACCTTGAGGTGATTCTGTGTAGATGAATTACTTTTATTTGGAAACAATGACAGGTACCTGTCAGTGGTGGCCGTCTAACATGGAAGTCATAAAAAGCAAACTACCTATCGCCCATCTTCAACACCCGTACCCAATCTCCTTCGCAATTTCAACTAATCACTCCAAACACAGACACATGCAAACACACACACACACAGACACACACACACACACACACACACACACACACACACACACACACACACACACACACACACACACACACACACACACACACACACACACACACACACACACACACACACACACACACACACACACACACACTTTACATAGATCTGAGAACTGGTGTCTGTTCGTATCCACCTCTTGAAGTTGATCACTAACACAAAACCAAACCTTTATTTATACATCACAGCTAACAGTTCAGTAATTCTTCCAAAGGAGAATGGTAGAAGGACTAGAGAGCCGTTGCTAACTAATGCGAGGCTGCGAGTTTGCAGCCTGTGAAATTCGAGGCAACAATTATCAATTACTCTCCCTTTTCCTAACGGTTTGCTTGATATCAAAAGAGGAGTGGGTATCACGAGTTCAAATGTTCGCAATATGTATCCATAGGTATGGAACTTGAAACGTAATTAAACTAGATAGTTAGTCAGCGTTAACTATTGAAATATGTGATCAAAAGCCTTGCTCTGCAAAAACTTTAAAGCTTGCTCCAGCGCTGGTCTTCAACGCATACGATTAAAAGATTTGAATATCAAGATACTTATTTTGATAAGTAAAAGATGTATCTGAATAAAAAGTAATCTAGGTCAAGGATAATATGTTACATTTCGTATCTGCTTTACAGAAACGAATGGAAATGTCTGGAATTAACTAAATAAAAGGTTAAGTTAATTGGAATAGGCTACGAATACAGCTCATTCACCACGAAAATGCCACTATGACAAATAAAATTTCTCGACGGGAGCCAGAATTAGATTAAAAAAGTGCCAACCGGAACAGAAAGGATGAAGATGGTGGCACACTAGGATAGCATGCTACTTGTCTTTGCTATTTCGTTTGAGTAGTAACGACTTTGGTTACAATATTCCAGACTTCCGTGCGAATATTTCAACAAAGTGTCTAATATTCATATATGTTTAAATTCCCTTAGTTTGCCACTCAGCTTCTCATTTCATGACGCAGGAGTAATTTGATGTTTGGAAATTTGAAAAACAAAAGATCGTAACCAAAGTTGTTTATACTTGAGCGAAGTAGCAAAAGCCAGTAGCAGTAGCAAAAGCCAGTAGCATGCTAGCGTGCCGCCACCTTTAAATGTTCAAAATTATGAGTGAAAAAATCTACGGCTCGAAGAATATTTAAAAAGCAAGGAAACACGCCCTTCTTATGGCAACTTGAAGAACTTTCTGGGAAGCTAGGTATTCTTTCTATCATTACCGACGTCATAGATACATTCATGGTGCAAACTATTGTGACATTAAGACTTTGGTTAGGCTTTTTCTAATACACAAATACAAACATTTGCTTTTTTTTTATCAGGGTCAGAGGTCAGGGAGATTGACATGAGATCTGGACGTTGATCTAGACACCAATAAATATATCAACATAAGGGTTTCAATGCCCTTATAGTGACTATTTAATACATAAAGCGACTAAAAAATAAATGAGAAGGACTTGGTAAAGTGACCTGAGCCAGATGAACCAAATTTGACCTTTCTTTCACAGGGTCAATCACAAGACTGACACGAACTGACAGTGTAGAGAGAGGGAGAGTGAAGAAAAATACAGACAAATGCAAAGACAGACAGAGAGAAA
>NC_134787.1:67431418-67433918 GCF_046742065.1 Oratosquilla oratoria | reverse complement strand
ATATATATACATATATATATATTTATATATATATATATACATATGAATATATATATATGTATATATATATATATATATACATATACATATGAATATAAATATATGTATATATATATATATATATACATATATACACACACACACACAGACAGACAGAGACAAAGAGACAGAGAGGAAAAGACAAGGAGACACAGAGACTGTGATATATGTTCTTATATAAGCATATATATGCATGTATATATAACACTGGTCTGCAAGGTTTTTGTTGTTAGAAAAACATCATTCCTATACTAGAATTGTCTCATGAATCGAAAAGCAATATTCATTTTGACATATCAGGTCTAGATTTTAAGTTATTTATGTTTGATCTTACTGCATCCTTTCTGACAAGAGGAGCTCTGTTTCACAATGCACGTCCTTTGATCAACCAAAGCACTCTATTGAACAGCGGCTGTTCAGTACTGCCACGCTGTTAAGTTTTCTCATATTACTCAGTTCGTTTCCACGGCGCTGTGTTTGTGTGCATTTAATGTTTAATCGTGATATAATTTGTAAGAGCGTTTGTAAGTGTTTACTATAAGAGTATGAAAGGTTTAGAATGTGCGGGGGGATTTATAAATGCGTAAAATACGTATTATGTAATAAATAAAGCGTTTCTACTTTACATATTTTCCCTTATCGTGAAGGTTTTTACAAAGTAGTCCCCGCGATATTAAGCCAAATCCCATATGTTTATAAGGTCAATATGTGTGTGTACGTCCACTACACTGGTCTCTTACTCTAATTCCATTTGTTTTTTTCAGATTTTTCAGATATGGTGCTCAATTAAGCAATATAAAATGAATAAGATGTCCTCTTCAAGGTGTTGCGTTAATTCTGTAAATATGTTTTGCTATGTTTGTGGAGAATAAACATTATTTGAAAATCGAAAAGATATCATTGACTTTGTTGTTAGAGCTTATATGGTCTATTTTGGAGTCAAGCTGGAAGACCAAGATAAATATTTTGCACCACATAGTGTCTGCAAACAATGTACAGAACATTTGCGACAGTGGACCAAAGGGACAAGGAAAAGGATGAGGTTTGCTATACCAGTGGCATGACGGAAGCATAATAATCACGTGGGCCACAGCTAGTTTTGTGTTCTAGATTTGAGGTGCATTAACCGGAAAAACCGACAAACGCTTGACTATCCCAGCCTTCCCACTGCTATTAGACCAGTTCCACACAGAAAAATCCTTCTGCTCCGATTTTCAGTGTCTTGCCTCAAATAACTTTGCCCTCAACCGAAGAAGATTCAACATATGAAGATAAGGCCTTATCTCAGCTTTTCTCCCAGGTACGGCTGAATGAAAAAACATTCTGCAGAACAGTTGGCTTCACGACTGAAAGAAAGGAACTTTCTTGTGGATGGTGTCCATATAAGCTTTTATCGGAGTCAACATGAAGAGTTCCTTTCTTCACCACAGAGGAAGAACTGGTTTATTGTAGAGATGTCATTAGGCTTCTTAATATAAAACTTGGCATTAAGGAATACAAACCCGAGGAATGACATATTTTCTTAGACAGTTCTAAGCGTAATTTAAAACGTGCATTGTAGCACAACGGAAATTTGTATGGTTCTGTCTTGGCCATTCAACAACTATGAAGGAAATATTTGTAGAGAATATACTGCATCATGATCGTAAATGGGTCATCTGCGTTGACTTAAAGATGGTGAACTTTCTCATGGGTTAGCAATATGGTTATACCAGATACTCATGCTTTCTTCACATGTGGGGTAGTAGAGACTGAATAAACCACTATGTTAAGAAAGACTGGCTACCTCGAACAGATATGGTTCCATGTAGAGCTGTCATTATATAAGAAGAACCATTAGTTGAGCAGGAAAAAATAATTTCCCCCCTTTGCACATCAAACTAGGACTGATAAAGCAGTTCGTCAATGTTGAAAAAAATTGAGTCCTTTATATATGCATATGTATATATATATATATATATATATATATATGTATATATATATACGTATATACACACATGTATATATATATATATATATGTATACATATATATAAATATATATATATATATATATAAATATATATATATATATATATTATTTTTTCTTGTTGACAGACGAGATTAAATAATATTGCTGTTTCTGCATTGTTTATCTTTTTGTTAAGAACTTTAATTTCTCTTGCTAATTTACGGTGTTGGACTGATAGTTTGCTGAGTAGCTGTCTGTATGAGGTTGCAACGTTTCGGTCTTCTCTGGAGACCATCTTCAGGCTAATTGTTTGGGTGTGTATGTGTGCGATATTTATATACTACTTTTATTTCTGATTGTTTGGATCACTAGGAGAGGTGAGGTCAGGTCCGCTTGTGGGATGGGAGAATCTGGAGGTCTATACTGTGTATGTTCATGGTTGGTTTTAATTCTGCTATATAAATTGCTTCAATAAATGCTAATCTGCGGGAGTCTCTTTCTCTGTCTATTA
>NC_134787.1:67411418-67413918 GCF_046742065.1 Oratosquilla oratoria | reverse complement strand
GTCGTGTATGAGACTCCATCGGATATGGACGGAGTACCTACTGGAGCATAACGGTAGTGGCGAGTGCAGCGGAGACAGAAGTCATGTATCACAGTCCGTTGGAGTCGGATAGAGGACCTACTAAAATAAGATAAAGGCAAAAGAACTTCCCTGGATATTACAAAATCCCCAACCTGTAATCGCATTAGTAAGGGCCTGGAATAAGGTTCTCTCCGAAATCCCCATAGAAATGATTATGGAACCATAAAGAAATAGTACGACTGTCCACCGACCTAAGATGAGCTCAGACATAAGCTAGATTTTGTCACGGTAATTCTCATTAATTTTCTTTTCTTTTCTTGTCTACTTTTTGTGTCCTCTTCTCTTCTCTTCTCTTTTTTATTTTCTTCTTTTCATTTCTTTTCCTTTCTGTTTCTTTCTTTTTATTTTTTCCTCTCTTGAAAGTGTGATTCTAACATGGTTTTGGATCAATACTGGACTCATGATCAACAGCTATTACCCAACCATACACAAAGTAGGCTACCCATATATACCGCTCACACTTCAGCAATAAAAAATAATTACGCAAAAAAAAATTATTTCGTTACATATAAAAGGGTGGGGGGGGAGGAGTTATATTTTAAAACTAAAACATTCAATTTTGTTAAAAAATCTAGTGTTTTGATGCAGTGAATATGAAAAAAGTATCAGATATAAGATATTATAATATTCCATGTATGACGCCCTTACAAAAGAACAAATCTTCCCTAAAAGAGGTTGAGTGGCAATCAACAAAGAGTGAAAATACATGACAAGAAAGGCAAACAGAACTAGCATTACCGTATATATATCATATGTATATAAGTACATATACACATATGCACACACACACACACACACACACACACACACACACACACACACACACACACACACACACACACACACACACACACACACACACACACACACACACACACACACACACACACACACACACACACACACACACACATATATATATATATATATATATATATATATATATATATATACATATATATACATGTATATATATATATATACTGTATATATATATATATATATATATATATAGACATATATATTCTGTTAAAAACGACAACAAAAGAATTATTGATTAACTTTTTCCGTGAGCTCTCAAGCTTGCGAAAAGTAGATTTCTGGTAGGGGGAAAGGGAGTAAATCAAATTTCCAAAACTCATAGGAAACAAAAGTTATAATGAACACAAAAATACAGCACACAGTAAAAAAAAAACACAAGAAAAGAGTACAAAGAATACAGCAAAAAACAAAATACAAGCAGAACAAATTAAATTTCAAAACGTTTCGCAGATCTTTCTGCATCCTCAGTTGATGTGAATAAGAATGGAAAAGGGAGCATATTTTAAATGAAGTGAAAAGCACGGGGAGAAGTCACCGTGTAGAAACTTCATTTAAAATATGCTCCCTTTTCCATTTTTATTCACATCAACTGAAGATGCAGAAAGATCTGCGAAACGTTTTGAAATTTAATTTGTTCTGCTTATATTTTGTTTTTTGCTGTATTCTTTGTACTCTTTTCTTGTATTTTGTTTACTGTGTGCTGTATTTTTGTGTTCATTATAACTTTTGTTTCCTATGAGTTTTGGAAATTTGATTTACTCCCTTTCCCCCTACCAGAAATCTACTTCTCGCAAGCTTGAGAGCTCACGGAAAAAGTTAATTAATAATTCTTTTGCTGTCGTTTTTAACAGAATATGTATCAGAGAGAATCTCCTGCCACGCTTCACCAATATATATATATATATATATATATATATATATGTATATATATATATATATATATACAATATATATATATATTTATGTATATATATATACATATATATATATATGTATATATTTAATATATATTATATATATATATATATATATATATATGCAGATTTGCGATCAAATAAACTGTATGGTAAAAACGAAGGACGATAAATAGTGAAAAATCGATGAAGACTTACCAGCTTTGAACCGAGATAAAGAAAAATAGTTTGTGTAAACTCTTACGCCGATATCCATAAAAGAATTACAACCTTGCTGGCTCCATCACCGGAAATAACGCGCAGTCAACAGAACCTTCCAGATGTTGTTTGCACCCTCAGCAGTGACGCCACGATTTTCACGGCAACGTCATACATTGTCGTTGTTAGTGAGATATTTCACATACACACACACCTCACGACATTGCGAATCTGAAACCCACTAAATCCAGGTTAAAGTTAGCGCGAAATTAAAACCCCAAGAGGCATTCTGGTTATGACCGTCTGTTCAAACGCAGACTCACTTCTGTGTGAAAAATCTAATTCAAATTAAAGATAATCGTTTGTGAGATATTCAAATCTTAACAGAAATAACGGTTTTCGGCGACTAGGAGATTCTTTCTACAAGTTTGTGTCTCAAAAGGAGAGAGATGGCGCGAGTTACATACTTCTGTTTGTCTCGATCA
>NC_134787.1:67382383-67384883 GCF_046742065.1 Oratosquilla oratoria | reverse complement strand
TTCCAGACATCGATCATTCTTTGTGGGAAACTATTACTTTTCAGGTCTCTTCTGTAACTGTCCTTCTTTAGTTTCTTTTCGTGTCCTCCTGTTTCCCTCTTGTCCCATTTTAATAGGTCATCTCTATCGAGAACTTCCATTCCTTTTATAATTCTGAAAATGGTCAACAAGTCGCCTCTTTCCCTTCTCTGCTCCAATGCTGACAACTGTAATTTCTCCAATCTTTATTCATATGGCAAATTTGATAGTGTGGGTGCCATTTTTGTCGCTGCTCTTTGGATCCTTTTTAATTTTCTTGTGTTTTTCTTTGTGCTAGGTGCCCACATTGATATAGCATATTCTAATTTCGATCTTATCAATGTAATAATTATTTTCTTAACCATCTCTTCATCCATGTAGTCGAAGGCCACTTTCATTGATCTTAGTAGGTTGTAGGTCTCTCCAAATAACTTATTTACATGTTTGTCAGGTGTCAAGTCACTTGAGATGATTACTCCTAGGTCCCTCTCTGAGTTTACATTTTTGACTGCTTTGTTTCCAATTGTATATTTTCCCGAAACTCTATTTTGCCTCTTCCAAATTCCATGATGCTACATTTCTTGATGTTGAAGTTCGTTTCATATTTCCGGCTCCATTTCCATACTTTATCCAGGTCATCTTGTAGCGATCTGCAATCTTCTTTTGTTTTCACTCTCTTGAGTAATTTGGCATCGTCAGTAAAAAAGTTCATGTAACGATTTACTTTTTCATCCATATCATTTATGTACATAGCAAACATCAAAGGAGCCAAAACAGAGCCTTGTAGGACGCCACTTTTTACATCTTCCCATTTCGAATTTTTGTCTCTAAGTACCACTCTCATTTTTCTCCCAGTTAAGAAATCCTTCACCCATTGCAACAGTTTGCCTTGAATTCCTCCTATTTTTTCAATTTTACTTATTAATTTTTTGTGTGGTACCTTATCAAATGCTTTCTGCAAGTCCAAGAAAGCGCAGTCTGCCCATCCATCTCTTTCTTGTATTATCTCAATTAGGCTTGAGCAAAAAGAGATTAGATTCGTGGTACACGATCTTCCACTTGTAAAACCAAATTGTTTTGGATTTATTATTTTGTTTTCTTCCAAGTGTTTGGTCCATCTGCTCCTGATAATCTTTTCGCATATATTTGCTACTGTACTTGTGAGGGACACCGGTCTAAAAGGGACCCATCATCATGCAGCTCGAGAGTGAAATTAAGGCAAGAGCTACTTATAAACGCGTCACGTAAATCCTGGAGATGTTTCCGGTCTCTAACCTTTACTCTGGAATATCTACACTCTAGACACGATGGTAAAGTCTCCACTTCCCCCAACCTTTCTGTGGAATTGTTGGCCGAATCAGGTAAATCCCGGGGTTCCTATAAGAGTCGTCTGATTGATGCCAGCCTGAAGAAAGCCGCAAGAGAACTCCAGGAAAACGAAGACATTATTATAAGAAGAGCCGATATATCTGCTGTGTTCGTTCTCCTACCAAAGTGTGAGTACTTACAAAAGATGAATATGATCTTGGGAGATGCCTCTTAATTTGAACAAATCTCCAGGGATCCTACCAACAAGATGAAATCTAAGTGTAATGGCATAATTGATGCCGTTAACGCTAAAGCCGGGGAAATCCACCTCTCCCGCATTTCTGGGGACCATGGTCTTGGCTATGCTTATAGCAATGCGAAAAAACATAAACCCAACTATCCGCTTAGACCTATTATCAGCCAAATTCCCACCCGGACTTACAGCCTAGCAAAAACTCTAAACAACCTTCCCTCTCCCTATACTCCCAATACCTGGTTGCTCAAATCCCCTAAAGAGCTTAGTGATTTACTCCACAGAAAAGAACCCACAGGCCTTATTGCATCACTTGATGCCAAAAGCCTTTTTACTAAGGTCCCCGTTGATGAGACAATAGACTTCATCTTAGACGAGGTCTACCGTTCCTATCATCAACACTTGGACATCCCAGAAAATCTGCTGCGTCTTCTACTTGAAGCCTGCACCAAAGAATCCCCATTCCGAGGACCAGATGGAAAAATGTATAGGCAGGTGAACGGTGTGGCGATGGAGTCCACACTTGGGGTCCTCTTTGCCAACATTTACATGGGCCTGGTGGAGAAACGAGTTCTTTCTGTCCCCCATCTTTGTCCTTTCACTTACGGTAGATATGTGGACGACATTTTTGTGGAGGTTAGAGACCGGAAACATTTCCAGGATCTACGTGACGCGTTTATAAGTAGCTCTTGCCTTAATTTAACTCTCGAGCTGCATGATGATGGGTCCTTAGCCTTCTTAGACGTGTTTGTTAAGCCAGTTGATAGCAAATTCGTGACTTCAGTTCACGTCAAAGAAACAAATGAAGGAAGATGCCTGAACACCGAAGGAGAATGTCCACTTCTTATAAAGGAAGTGTCATTCGTTCTTACGTCAACAGAGCACTCACCCATTGTTCTACTTGGCCCCTACTCCATCAAG
>NC_134787.1:67374883-67377383 GCF_046742065.1 Oratosquilla oratoria | reverse complement strand
TTGATGCCAGCCTGAAGAAAGCCGCTAGAGAACTCCGGGAAAACGAAGACATTTTTATAAGAAGAGCCGATAAATCTGCTGTGTTCGTTCTCCTACCAAAGTGTGAGTACTTACAAAAGATGAATATGATCTTGGGAGATGCCTCTAAATTTGAACGAATCTCCAGGGATCCTACCAACAAATTGAAATCTAAGTGCAATGGCTTAATTGATACCGTTAAAGCTAAAGCCGGGGGAATTCACCTTTTCCGCATTTCTGGGGACCATGGTCCTGGCTATGTTTATGGCAATGTGAAAACACATAAACTCAACTATCCGCTTAGACCTATTATCAGCCAAATCCCCACCCCGACCTATAGCCTAGGAAAAACTCTAAACAACCTTTTCTCTCCCTATACTCCAAGTACCTGGTTGCTCAAATCCCCTAAAGAGTTTGTTGATTTACTCCACAGAAAAGAACCCACAGGCCTTATTGCATCTCTTGATGCCGAAAGCCTTTTCACTAACGTCCCCGTTGATGAGACAATAGACTACATCTTAGACGAGGTCTACCGTTCCCACCATCAACACGTGGACACCCCAGAAAATCTACTGCGTCTTCTACTTGAAGTATGCACCAAAGAATCCCCATTCCGAGGACCAGAAAGAAAAATGTATAGACAGGTGGACGGTGTGGCGATGGGGTCCCCACTTGGGGTCTCCTTTACCAACTTTTACATGGACCTGGTGGAGAGACGAGTTCCTTCTGTCCCCCATCTTTGTCCTTTCTTTTACGGTAGATATGTGGACGACATTTTTGTGGAGGTTAGAGACCGGAAACATTTCCAGGATCTACGTGACGCGTTTATAAGTAGCTCTTGCCTTAATTTCACTCTCGAGTTGCATGATGATGGGTCCTTACCCTTCTTAGACGTGTTTGTTAAGCCAGTTGATAGCAAATTCGTGACTTCAGTTCACGTCAAAGAAACAAATGAAGGAAGATGCCTGAACGCCGAAGGAGAATGTCCACCTCTTATAAAAGAAGTGTCATTTGCTCTTATGTCAACAGAGCATTCACCCATTGTTCTACTTGGCCCCTACTCCATCAAGAGCTTCAACGCCTACAGGAAGTCCTAGTGAATAATGGCTTTTCCAACAAGGACGTCCAGTCTATCATCACGCAAAAGATGGACGTTTATATGAGATGTCACAGCCCCCGCCCTGAGAAACGCCCCCCAATCCTTCTGCATTATAGATCTTTCATGAGTACAGCATACCTTAATGATGAAAGAGTATTGAGGGAAATAGTTGAACTTGGACCCCGTTCCATAGACCCCGAAGACAAGTTAGATCTCCGTATTTCCTATAAAAACCTCAAAACCTCTAATATCATCCTAAAAAGTAACCCTTTCCTTGCCCAAAACCTCCTCAGAATAAGTAAAGTCGTGTAAGAATTTGTCTGCCCACACGAAGACTGTAAGCTTCGTCCTTCTTCCTATATAGGAATGACAACAACTTCTCTTTCCCGACGCCTCACTTGCCATTTAGAGAACGGAGCCCCAAAGAAACACTTTTCAGATACACACTCTACCTTTTTGTCCAGGGAGATCTTAGTCGAGAACACTAGGATCCTAGATTCTGATAATGACAGCCACCGGTTGGAGATTCTAGAGGCCCTTTATATTAAGGAGAAAGCCCCCACCATGAATATATAAAATGGAATTATTCCACTAGCTGTGGCTACTCTACATGGACACTCAGTCACCACCACATACAACTCCAAAAGAAGAACGGACAGAATATCACCAAATCAGCCCCCGGACATAAGGCCCACACTACAAGCAAGACCAGAATCACAAGGGACAGATTCTCACTGAGTCCACCCATAGACAAAATCTCCCCCACATTTATTATGACCTCTCCCTTTAGTTTGCATTTAGCCTATAAGAGCTTTGTACCAAATAAATTTTGTACTTGAAAATACTCAAAGATGAGCGAAACGTCGAATATATATATATATATATATCTATATATATATATATATATATATATACATATATACATATACACCCCCTTGCACCCCCCCCACACACACATACACACATACACACGCGCGCGCGCGGACACACACTCACATACAAACACACATATATATAAATACGCAAAAATACACGCAAACACACACATACATATACATACACAAACGTACACATACACACTCAAACAGATGCAAATAAACGCATGTACACACACACACACACGCACACACACACACACGCACACACACGCACACACACACACACACACACACACACACACACACACACACACACACACACACACACACACACACACACACACACACACACACACACACACACACTCATATATATAATATATATATATATATATACATAAATATATGTTTATATATATAAAATATATATATATATATATATATATCACAACTAACACCACAGTCGGACGAAAGAAAAAGTTGCGTAAGCGGAAACTATATATTT
>NC_134787.1:67347383-67362383 GCF_046742065.1 Oratosquilla oratoria | reverse complement strand
CAGACACTTACTGTGTTTTCAGTTCAACTTACCTTTTCATGTTTTCTTATCACTATGTTTAATTTCACCAATGTGTTTTATTTTATTTCAGGTTGTTTTTTCCAGGTCCCAGATACCGTTTCGCTTCCTGTTTTACTTAGTTTTGTGTGACATTTAGCCACAAGGGTTATGAGTCGCCCATTTCTTTTCCATCGAACAGCCACTTTCCTTTTTTAGTCACAACGTTACTTTTTCCTCGTCCAGTTAGTTGAAATCTCGATGTTTGTCCTGTACACAGTGCTCTTCTGTGTAAATCTATTCACATGATAGTTACCTATTTGCACGCGTGACCATTTATTCCTCCACGTGGGACATTTGGTCCGCCACCTTGGTGGTTGTGTTTCTCATGTTACCTTTGCGTGTTTCTCACATTACCTTTTGTTTCACTTTTATTGAATATTTGAGTTCAGGATGGCGAAGGTTGTTGGGTACGGTACATGTTCCAGGAGGGTGGCGCAAAAGCGTGACTGTTGTTAGGTCCGTTCCATGAACTCATCTTTGTTTAAGTGCAGGAGAGACTGGATGCCCTCAGGGACTCTTCTCTTGAAGCCGTCTCGTTCTTCTGGCCGCCAGAGAGTCCTTCGTCCGCCGGGTCGTGGACAAAGGAAGACTGATAACATCGAGGCAGTGTCAGCTCGAAGTCATGTCCTTTGGGAGGTTTGTTGAAGTCTCCGGAAAGGTCTCCCCCGTGTCTCCTGGGATGAAGAACTTGTTTTTATTATGGAGCGTACTTTACCAGCGCTTCTATTCTTATGAACAATCTCGCACTGCCAGTAACTGCGCTCAGAGCAGTGGTAGCTGGTTCAAGTACCAGTCGACCATTCCGCTCATCACATCAACAAGCTGTGAGATGTCAACGCCGACCAGGTGATGGCACTTACTGGAAGAAATCAGATTGTCTTTTTTCGGAACCTATTCTTGCTTGTTCTTACATTAGATTTAGACAATACCTCTAAAATGGGAAATACATCTATATATCATGTTTTGTGTGTATTGATACAATGACTACTATATGGAGCCGTCTGGTAGCTTTGTAAATGCCGTCTTCGTATTATAATTTTATTAATCAAAGCGAGTAGATGCATAAATGAATAGATAGATGAACCTAAATAAAGACATGTTGGTTATTGTCTAGGGATTTCTCGTAACTTTGTAGATAATGTCTTAATAGAAAAAAAGAAAGAAAGAAAGAAGAAGAAATGGTTCAATTTTGGTTTACAAACAATCTCATGATCGCTACTGCCAAAGAATCCCCATTTCGCCGAATGAAGTAGCCTGGCGGCAGCGAGAGTAACAGGTTAGGTCAGATCAGGTTAGGTTAGGCTAATGGAGTTTAGTTTAGGCTTGGTCAGGTCAGGCTAGGTTAGGTTAGGTTACTTTAGGTTGGGCTAGGTCAGGTCAGGCTAGGTTAGGTTAGGTTACTTTAGGTTAGGCTAGGTCAGGTCAGGCTAGGTTAGGTTAGGTTACTTTAGGTTAGGCTAGGTCAGGCTAGGTTAAGTTACTTTAGGTTAGATTAGGCTAGGCCAATTCAGGTTTAGTAACGTCAGGTTAGATTAAGATAGGTCAGGTAAGGCCAGGTCAGGCTAAGATAGGTTAAATCAGGTACGAAAGGTGCCAACCAGGTCGCACGATTATTTTCTTTCGCAGCGAAGCGACTTTACTAAAATGTTATGTTTTAGTTGACGGTAGATATATCCCCCTCCCCTCTCCCCCCCCCCCAAAAAAAAAAGAGACGCCGTTTCATACAAAAGGACATATTCATAGTAAATGAATAAATTAATAAAATTGTATATATATCCAATACATGAATATATTTCAATAGATATAAAGATAGATATATCAATAAATTTGTCAATACACATATAAACAGATATACCAAAAATGAATATATATATAGATAAATGCATACATAAATATAAAGACAAATAAATGAATAAATACATGAATAAAGATATGAATAACTTAAAGGACAATCCTTCATATACATTTAGAACAACCAAAAGCGTGCAGTCATAGTAAAACCCTCTCCTCAAACGCCCCCCAACTCCTCTCCCCCCCCACCCACTCCCCTGTGCTCTCAAAGGACACAATTGATATCTCAATGGAGCTCTCCCTCCCTCCCCTCCCCTTTCTCCTCCCCTCCCCTTCCCTCCCCTCCCCTCCCCTCTCTTCCCCTCCCCTCTCCCCTCTCTCACCTCCCCTCTCTCCTCTCCTCCCCTCCCTTCTCTCCTCCCCTCCCCACTCTCCTCCCTCTCCTCCCCTCCCACCGCCTCTTTCCTCCACTCCCTTCCCATACCATCTATTCTCCCCCACTCCCTCTCCTTCTTTTCTTATCCTTTTGTTCTCCCTCCCTTCTTCCACATCCTCTCCTCCTCTCCTCCTCCCCCTCCTCTACTCCTTTCCCTCTCTTCCTTTCCCATTTCGCTCTCCTTCTCCCTCCTCTCTTTCATTCTTCCTCCTCCTCTTCCTTCCCGTTCTACATACCTCTCCTCCCATTCCTTCCTCCTCCTCCTCCTCTCCCTTTCCATTCTCCTCCCCTCCCTTCTCTCTCCTCCCCTCCTTTTTCTCTTCTTATCTCCTCTCCTACCTTTCCTCCTCTCCTCTCCTCCTCTCCCTTCTCTATCCTCGTCCCCTTTCCCTCTCTTCAGTCTTCTCCCCTTCATTCCTCCTCCTCTCGTTTTCCACTCTTTCCCCCGTCACCCTCCTTTCTCCACTCTCTTCCTATCCTCCCTTCTCCCTTCCCCCTCTTCTCCCCCTCTCCCTCTCTCTCTCTCCTACTCTTCCTTTGCTTCTTTCCCATGAAGACATACCCGTAAGTGGTTCTGCTAAAGTTCCAACCACTCACAGGCCCGGCGTCACCTAAGGCTTCCTTTGTTCCCATCAGTCCGCGGACGTAGTGACCCGCACCGCCTCTGTCCGTCATACCAGCTCCCGAGTACCAGCTGGCCGCACGCCAGGTGGTTATTATGTGTCAGCAGCTGGCTGGCTGCGGCCGTGTCTAGCCATCTGGCCGCGCATTACCGGTGAAGTGCTTTGTACGACGAGGAACGGGGTGGCAGCGGCGGCGACGAACTCGCCGATATCCGCCCTTCTCCCCTTTCCCTTCCCCCCCTTCACCCCTTCTACCACTCCCCCTCCTTCCTCCCACGCACTCTCGGACAGTCAAATAGGACCTCCCTCCTCTTCCTCTTCCTCCGCCTCCTCCTCCTCCTCATACTCCTCCTCCTCATACTCCTCCTTTTCTTCCTCCCTCCTACTGCCTTCTTCTTTTCTTCTTTCTTCACCTTGTACTCCTCTCTTTTCTTCTTCTCCTCCTCCCGTCTTTTCTTCTACCTCCCACCTCCTCCTCTTTCTCCTTCTTCACCTCGTACTCCTCTCTTTTCTTCCTCTCCTTTACCTCCTCTTCCTCCTCCTCCTCCTCCTCCCGCTTTCTTCTCTTCCTCCTTCTCCATCTCTTACTCCCCCTTCTCTTCCTCCTATTCCTCCTCCTCCTCCTCCTTCTCCTTTTCCCTTCTTCTCTTCTTCCTTCTCTCACCTCCTCTTCCTACTCCTATTCCTCCCACCTTCTCCCCTTCTTCCTTCTTCACCTTTCCTTATCTCTTTCTCCTCAGCGTTCTCCTATTCTTCTTCCGTCTCTCCTTAGTCGTACTTTTCCTCCTCCTCTTCATCTCCTCCTCCCTTTTTTCTTTTTTTCCCTCCTCTTCTTCCTCCCCATCCTCTTTCTCTTGCCCCTCCTCCAACACTTTACCCTACTCCTCATTTTCCTGCTGCTCCTCCTCCTCCTCCTCTTCTCCTTCCTTTTCATCTTTCCAACCTCCTCCTCCTCCTCCTCTACTTTCTCTTCTTCCGACTTCACTTCCTACTCCTCTTCCTCCTCCTCCTCCTACTCTTTTTCTTCTACTCCTCCTCTTGCTCTTCCACTTCCTCCTCCTCTTCCTCCTCTTTCTCCTCTTCCTCCTCCTCCTCCTCCTCCTCCTCCTCCTCCTGGACACGCCACCTCAAACGCAGGTTTCCAGTATATCCATCTCATCTCCGTATAATGTAGTTGTTGCTGTTGTTGTTGCTGTTGTTGTTGTTGTTGCTGTTGTTGTTATTGCGAAGTAATGTGTATCGTTCCGTTGGATGCTTGGTTGGGCATTCGAGCCAATTATCCGAACAGCGAAAAGAAAAAAGAAAGGGATTTCTCCTGAAGCCTTCAGCCTCAGCCGCCCTGCCTCCTCTCCCCCACCCCCCACACCTACCCCAGTCCTCCCAAAACCCTGTCTCTCTTCCGCAAGCTGCTAGAGGCGTATTTAAGCAGAGAATTGGGAACTGCGCCAACAGGAAACATGGCATTCGGGAACTGTTGTCTCTATTCCCTTGTAGGTTTGGAGGTGTAAAAGTGAATGTAGTGGTGATGTCAGGATACGGATATATATATATATATATATATATATATATATATATATATATAAATATATATATATATATATATATTATATATATATATATATGTATATACGTATATATATTATATATATATGTATATATATATATATATACATACAAACACACACATGCACACACACACACACACACACACGCACACACGCACACACACACACACACACACACACACACACACACACACACACACACACACACACACACACACACACACACACACACACACATATATATATATATATATATTGTATTGTAGTGTATCGTAGAATAAAATAAATATCTGCACTCAAAAATACGGGTTCCAGAAATAAGAAATGTGTGAAGGAACAAGTCATATCGGTACTGATTGCACATTAGGGTACTCGGCCGGACGATAAGCTGTGGTAAGAGATGTATAATGAACACGCATTAATCAATGCCAAAATCAAAAGTTAAAATAGAATTGATTATAAAGTATAACAAAAGTCAAATAAACTAATCAGAAATAAAGTGTCATAGATCATATTATGATAAAGACATTTGTGACAAAGTAGAGTGTAAAAAAACAGTTTTAAGGTAGAGAGAATAGAAGAACATATAGAAATGGATAACTCAATGACTACTTAATCATAGTACAGACAGGAAAGAGAGAAAAAAAAGAGGACCAGAGAAAGTTAACGTGTTGACCTTTGGCTACACGAACTTGTGAACTACTTTTCGTGTGACTAAATTATATTTCTACAAAGGATTACAGAGGCGGAGCATGCCGACAGGAGACCTTTTGGTCCATATCTAGGTCGAATGCGAAAAAAATCATGATAAATAAATGAATAAATAAAAAGTACAATAATGTAAATAATAATAAATAAAACATAAATAAATGTATAGGTATAGTTAAATAATAAGCAAACAGGTAAATAGTAAATAATAAATTGGCATGTCATATAACTATTAATAAACGAGCAAATAATAATAAACAAACAAATGATAACAATACAAATAAACAATATGAATATAAAATAAATGATAATCATTACAGCATCTTTTTATGATCTTGCTTAGGTGTTTATCTACAGGAACGTGTCTAAATGCTGTTTACATTTGTGTCTGAACTTGTACTGTGTTTACTCCGAAGTGTTTGAAAAAAAAAATTATGTTGGAAATACACAGAAAACGAAACAGGATCTTTTATTAACCAGATTACCTTTCCAGCATAAAATGGTGTCGCGGTGTTAGAATTCTCTGAAGTGCTTTGTGACTTTCAACGTTCTACAACCAGTGAAGTGAATAGGTGTCAGTGTTCCTTCTATGTACAATTACGGTGCGAGAGAACTGTTGCCCACCCAAACCTTTGAACACGTTTCTTACGTTACAACTCAGCTACACATATTCGCCTCAGATGTACATGATCATCTTAATTCCTGACGTCCTCATACTCTGCCCCGCCCGGCTACGAGGTTCACACGTCAACGAAGAAAATCGTCTAACATCTCTGTGTACAAGTTTCTAACAAGATCGTCCCAACATCACAACCCGCACGTCACTAACGTTAAAAACCCTACTTCAATGATTTCTACAAACACCCTTCCAGCTAGTTCCTTGCCTCGCACCCCTTAGATCAAGTTGTAGTTCTACGATTTCCTATACGTCATATTGCTGGGGGACCCTCTTTACGGATACAACTAGACTACTAGATTTGGCTGCAGCTAGACCTTCCTACGTGCACCACTCCCTGCCGAAGAAAATTGTCAAGGTTACGCGACCATTCCTCTCCTACGCAACCGGTTGTTATTGACATGTAGAGAATCACCTACGTTGCAGAAATCTTTAATTTGTGGCCGCAGTCTCGACATATGCTCACCACATCTGTAACTCCCACATAAGTGACCATCCTCATCCGTGTTTACGTCACAGTCACGTCACAGCTCAGAATATACCAGTGACGTCCCCACACGCACGTTTACGACGTGTGTGCTGGCCTAAGTATGTCCCTTCAATATTGCATATGTCAGTAGGCAGCCAGCTGATCGAACTTTCCTTGTCGTCCTTCTGTTCTACCAAAACATTCAACGTCAACATGGTGGTTCGACAGACGCGTGCTTAAAGTGATGTGTGAATGGGGTATTTGAGGTTTAACCAACGTGTTCGACAACCAAATACCCCGTTCACACGTTCACACATCACTTTAAACGCGTGTCTGTCGAACCGCGTTCGACGAACCGTTAGACTGTGCTCAACGAACGTAATCACTGCAGTGCTTTCCATTCATACATTTTGTGTCTGGTATATATTTCACGATGATATGATAACGTTTAAGGTCACAATCTCCCCCCCCCCTATCAGAAGTCTAGGATGATGCCCCTCACAGAGGACTTTGTAGCGTAAAATTTAATGAACCATGCCCTTGGTTCAACTTCACCGGTAGCAGAATTCGAACCGCCATATCCTAGACCTTCACCGCAAGTAACGACCCCCTAACCCGCTCAGCCAGCGAGCTTCCATTTTTAGTGACTTTATATTTTATATTCTTTTGTGTTGTGGTTTTTCAAGTGTAATTGTATATTTAACTACACTTAAGTGTATTTATCTTTAAAAAAATGTTGAAAGTGTTATAGCTCATATTTGGTGAGTAATTTAGTGAAATATTTTTACTTAAATCCCATGTATAAGTATGTACTAGTTTTAGTTTCTTATGCACAGGGATCAATCTCATTTTAGCCACGTAGAACTAGATGGTATTGGCAACGTTGCATTGATAACTTCAATTCATTTCAATCTTTATTTTCCACTACATTAAAGCATTTAGTACTCCAACGGGTCATTATCAGTTTAAAAGACTGACAATAGGACTTGTGTCTGAGCCCTGTTTTTACACGACTTATGTATAAAGTCTTTGATAGGGCACATTATCTACATATACCTTGATGACATTGTTATTGCATCTAAGTCTATGAATGAACATTTATAAACTCTTCAACTAGTTTTTTTCGCGTCCTGCACAAGCAGGCCTTAAGCTGAAACTATCAAAATGTTCTTTCTTTGAGAAATAAATATGCTTTCTAAGATATGTCTTAAATTCCAAGGAATTATTACGTTACAAGATAGATTTAAAACTGTAGTAGACTTTCCATGCCTTACATCCGTAGATCAAGTTCGCTCATTCCTGAGCCTATTAGGTTTTTATAGAAGATTCGTCAAGGAGTACTCAAAGATGGCAAAACCCCTTAATTCCTTACTCAAAAAGTCTATTAAATTTTTGGGACTTCTAAACAAGAGAAAGCTTTTCTTGATCTAAAACATGCATTGAGTAATGTTTCGATACTTGCCTTTCCTGGTATTAAGCTCCCTTTCATTCTATATACTGATGCATCTTCAAAAGGACTAGGTGTTGTACTCATGCAAAAACATGGTAAACTCCAAAAGTTTATTGCTTATGCTAGTCGCCTCGTGAACAAAGCAGAAAAGAATTATTTAGTAACCAAATTAGAGGCATTACCAGTTACTTATGCACTTAGACATTTTAAAGAAATTCTAGGATACGCGATTACGATCCATACAGACCATCAAATATTTTTACGACAGTTTAAAGGCAAAAAACCTTTCAGGCAAACTTGCTCGTTATTTTCTCACAATTCAAGAGTTCAGACCCAGTTTCACTTACACATTTTAAAGAAATTCTAGGATATGAGATTACGATCCATACAGACCATCAAACACTTTTACGACAGTTTAAAGGCAAAAACTTCTCAGGCAAACTTGCTCGTTAGTTTCTCACAATTCAAAAGTTCAGACCCAGTTTCCAGGCAAAGCAAACGTTGTTGTTGATGCCTTGAGTCGCAATATAGCGACTTTTCATGACATTCTCCAGTTAGTTAATCTTACTCGCGGGCGCTTTTATATAGCTCGACGCTCCGATCCTCTATGGATGCGTGTGATATATTTCCTCGAATCAGGTGGCACCATAGATAGTGAGACCTTACACTTGGAAAATTACACTCTTTTCGATGACATCTTGTATCATAAGATAACAACTGAGAACAAACACATGCCAAACAGATCAGTAAATCAAATGTACTCTCAGATCTACTCATTCCTGAAGTCTTATATCTCATTCGTAATTCAGCTATACCAGCTCACTCAGGCAAAGATAAATGCTTTTCCCAAATCAGAATTCAGTACTTTTGGATCTTTATGAGGAACGATAGTCATGTTTACATTGAAAAATGTCTTTCTTGCACATCTCACAAAGGTCATATTAGCGGTCATATTCCTATGTTAAATTACTAGCCTCCAAGTAAAACTTTTGACACTGTAGCAATCGACCTTCACAAATTCCCCTTACCCCTAGTGGAAACCAGTACCTGTTTGTTTGCATGTATAATATCTCTAGATTCTGTATTCTTGCCCCTCTGACAGTCAAATCAGCCAAAAATGTGGCTCAGGCACTTCTTGACAAAGTAATTTGTCCCTTCACATCCCCCAAAGTGCTACTGTCCGACAACGGAACAGAATTTGATAATGAAATTCTATCACACCTTTGTAAACACTTCTATATCACGTGGCCAACATCTCACAGGTGATGTCCTTTGGCAGAACACTGTCATCATTCAGAGTCCGACAAGAACCGCCTTGCTTACCTTGAAGCTTTGTATATTGCAGATAGTGGGCCGTCTCTGAATTCCCACCAAGTCGCCCCTACTATACTCCCAAGTATTAAGCCTTTCAGGAGGGGCAAGCCCCGAGGCAAGACGGAAAATATCACGCTACAGCCCCGGGGTAGCAAGGCTCGAGAGAACGAACAAGCCAGTCAATGAGCGTACGTGGAAAACTGTCCCACCCTCTCAACCATGAGGGGACGAGAAAAGGTTATCCTTCTAGCCAATCACATGCTGTATTTCTGCATCTTTGTACTATATAAACTCATGCATTTGTTCCATCTTTGCCTTTTGAAAATGACTCAGGCAGAGTCGAAACGTCAAGCCAATAATGAACGGAATAGGAAATCTACTCTTTGCTTTACCCCTTGCTATAAAGGATACCTTCAGGAAGCTGGAAACTCTGAAGAAGAAATTGATCAGCGCTGAATTTGCAATTACTTTTAACCAAGCCTGCCGAAGATATATATATATATATATAAATATATATATATATATGCATATATATATATATACATATATATATATATGTATATATACATATATATATGCATATATACATATATATGTATATAATATATAGATATATATATATACATATATATATATATGTATATATATGTATATATATATATATATATATATATATATATATATACATATGTATATGACAAATCCACCCAAGTAACTCAAGACATCGTACGTTTCGATAGGTTACAAGGTATTAACGATCACTTACCAAAACCCATTCTATCTATATAAAAATCCTTTCTACTTCAGATCGTGATGACCCAAGAATAATACATATATTCACAAAATCAATATATATATATAATATCAAACTCAAAACTATACTAACTTCATCAATTGCCAATATAATATAACCATTTCTAATACATTAGTCTAAACTGAACATACAAAATATTCTCACCTTACCAACTCAACTCTGAAATGATATAACTCTGACAAACCCAACCAAGATACAAAAATGTATTACACATGATTTAAGAAAGACACACCCTTAAGATAAAATAGTAAAACACACACTCACACACACACACACACACACACACACACACACACACACACACACACACACACACACACACACACACACACACACACACACACACACATTCACACACACACACACACACACACACACACACACACACACACACACACACACACACACACACACACACACACACACACACACACACACACACACATGTACATATATGTATATATATATATATATATATATATATATTATATCGTATATATATATATATATATATATATGATGTAAGCGGAATAGGAAACACAGGAGTCTTAGTCTTGAGTTTATTCCTAACTAGTCAGGAATTTACTCAAGACTAAGACTCCTGTGTTTCCTATTCCGCTTACATCAACCTGTCAGAATGTCTCAACATATATATATATATATATATGTATATATATATGTTTGCATGTATGTATGTATGTATGTATGTATGTATATATAAATACATACACACACACACACACACACACACACACACACACACACACACACATACACACACACACACACACACATATATATATATATATATGTATATATATATATATATATATATATATATATATATATATATATATATATATATATATACATATATATATCAGACAATCTCCTTGACAGTGGCGCACGGGATTCGAACCCACTGTACTTGGAAGCAAACTTCCAAGACACCCGCCTTACTACGCTCGACCATTGACGGTATAAAACCTTGAGAACTCATAGTCAATCTGACTATCGAGATTGGGGAGGGCGCTAACTGCACCCCATACACCCGCCGTTTCACCCCAAGGCCAACCGCACACGTGGGAGGGGTAAGGACCGGAACGAATCCCTTTCACGCTATCGCCAACTTAACTATATGAGAAAATCGCTAGTGAACAGCGACATCAATAGCGTGAAAGGGATTCGTTCCGGTCCTTACCCCTCCCACGTGTGCGGTTGGCCTTGAGTTGAAATGGTGTGTATGGGGTGCAGTTAGTGCCCTCCCCAATCTCGATAGTCAGATTGACTATGAGTTCTCAAGGTTTTATACCGTCGATGGTCGAGCGGAGTAAGGCGGGTGTCTTGGAAGTTTGCTTCCAAGTACAGCGGGTTCGAATCCCGTGCGCCACTGTCAAGGAGATTGTCTGATTGATGTCGCTGTTCACTAGCGAATTTCTCATATATATATATATATATATATATATATATATATATATATATATATGTATATACATACATATATATATATGTATATACATACATATATATATATATATATATATATATATATATATATATATATATATATATGTCCTGGGCATGACGTTAAACTACAACCGCAGCTGTTGAGAGAGATAGCACCTTCTACCAGCAAGGGCCCTTTGACTAAGGACTACGTCCCTACTGGTGGTCTTGGTTCTTCTCAGCTGTTGCACGGCCCGCGTCCTGTCCGGCCATAAGCTTAGCCAGCATTCAGGATAGGAGAAATCCCCCTGCTGCCTTGCAGGGTTTGCCTTTTTTAGGCAAAGGATAGGGGAGTAAACTCCGACAGAAAATCCGGAGCGGAGCCCCGAAGGCGGGTGGATGGCATACTTGTCTCCTGGCAGCCCCTAAATCCTAATCCGTCCCCAGCCGTCTTGACTCTGTTTTACCACTGGACTTGGCATTTTAGGACGAGAGAGTGAGGCTGATCCTGCGCAAGTCTCCTTTACTTTAATCAAAGTTTAACGCAAGTCATGACATCAAGCTTAAAAAAAAAAAAAAAAAAAAGCCCTGTGGCGATGGGGGAGCGACGAAGCAGTAGGTGAGAATACACTTGGAGCTGTAGTCGCAAACCTGCACACAGGCGGCTCAGGATATGTGGTCGCTCCTCACTGGACAGTGGCAGCAGTGAAGTCTGGCAGCCCTCTTTAGGATCACTCTGGTCGCCTCCTAGCATGAGGACGGGGCTAGAAAAGGTGCCCTAAACATAGCTTACCATTCCTCGATCCTGGCCAGTTTACTGCGGCTGGCGGGGATCCCTTCTAGCGGTCAAAACACCAAGAAACGTGAGAACTCTGCTCGACAACACCAAAGCAGACAGACCTTCGAGAAGAACTGCTCTTGTGGCCAGAGAACTAGCTCGCTACAATGTTGACATAGCTGCTCTCAGTGAAACACGCTTTGCAGACAAGGGCCAACTGACAGAAGCCGGTGGTGGTTACACCTTTTTCTGGAGTGGGCGCAGCAGTGAAGAGAGACGTGAAGTGGGTGTTGGCTTCGCCATTAAAATCATCCATGTACGGAATATACCAAACATCCCCGAGGATATTAACGACTGGCTGATGACAATGCAGATACCGCTCGGAAAAAAGGTCAAAGCAACCATTGCCAGTGCCTACGCTCCGACTATGACGAACTCTGACGAGATCAAGGATAAGTTCTATGAGGAAATGGACCCCCTCATCACATCAGTGAAGTCCGAAAAGCTCATTATCCTTGGAGATTTCAACGCTCGTGTTGGGGCCGATCCCCACGCCTGGCACCGTATCCTCGGGAAACATGGCATCGGAAAATGCAATAGCGATGGGCACCTCCTTCTCAGAACATGTGCTGCTCATGACCTAGCCATCACCAACACCATGTTTTGCTTACCGACCCAGAACAAGACAACCTGGATGCATCCACGCTCTAAGCATTGGTATCTTATTGACTATGTCATCGTGAGAGCAAAGGACATGCGGGATGTGAGAGTAACCAAGGCCATGTGTGGCGCCGAATGCTGGACGGACCACCGCCTGATAATCTCAAAGATGAACTTTTACATTCAGCCCAAGAGAAGACCACAGGGACAGAAAGTCTTGAAGAAACCGAACGTCACAGTCCTTAAGAACACAGAGAGGGAACATTGCTTCCAGACACTCTTGCAAAAAAATTCTCCAATTTTCAAATCAACCAGTCCAGCATCGAGGATCAGTGGGCATCCTTCAGGGACACAGTTCACTCTGCTGCCCTCGAATCCTAAGGCCCCGCCACCAGAAATCAAGACTGGTTCGACGAAAATATTGCAGAAATCCAAAAGCTGCTTGGAAAGAAGCATCGCCTGCTCCGGGCTCACCAGAATGACCCCTCCTGTACTGCGAAGAAAGCAGCGTTTACCAAAGTACGCAGTAAAGTGCAAACAGAGCTACGTCACATGCAAGATTCCTGGCTCAGTGCCAAGGCCGATAAGATCTAAGGTTACGCCGACAGGCATGACACAAAAAGATTCTATGACGCTCTAAAAGCTGTCTATGGACCTCAGTCTTCTGTATCGTCCCCCCTCCTCAGTGCTGATGGTACCTTGCTGACAGAAAAAAAGTTAATTCTGGAGAGATGGGCAGAACACTATTAACAACATGCTCAACCGGCCAGCTCAAATCAACGATGAAGTCATTGCACGGCTCCCCCAGGTGCCTACAAACAACGACCTTGATGACCCTCCCTCAGAAGACGAGGTATGTCAAGCGATCAAGCAAATGTCCACTGGTAAAGCCCCAGACTCTGATGCCATACCTGCGGAAGTCTATAAGTCAGGCGAACCAGTCATTGTCAGTCAGCTCACCAGCCTGTACCAGTCCACGTGGAACAAGGAGCAACTCCCACAAGAGTTTAGAGATGCCACAATTGTCCACATGTACTAGCGTAAAGGAAATCGCCAATCCTACGACAACCATCGAGGAATCTCCCTCCTATCCATAGCAGGCAAGATCATGCAGTCTACTGGCCAGTTCCACTCGTATCTTCAAGTTCCAGCCCTGTCATGTCCGGGACGATTTCTTGTCGAAGCTCTACAAGACTTCTCCTCCAGCCTCGACTTCCGTGTTGGCGTGTTAGGTAATTGTCCTCACACCAACCCACTAACCCATCAGGTCCCACGATGTCTCCCCAGGGACCATGGATCATGAATACCCGGCCGCGCCAGGTCGAACAAAGTGGTTCCTTGAGGTCCGCGTGTCGGACAAATCGAGTCTCCTGGGAGCGCACGTGCACTTTCCAGCTCCGTCTAAGGTCCCTCCCAGCCAAATCAGCGGCCTGGGAACATCACTGTATCTGGCTCCCTATCGATGTCTATATTTCTACCTAGTGGCCAATTAGAGCGTAGGTCATGACCTGATCCTTTATAAACACCGGGCGGAAACCACCAAAAAGGCAGACCGCCTTGGGGCACCACTTGACGAGCATCGTCGTCACCTCCCTTGTTGTCTCCTACAGACAGCCTTGGAGGACCAAGTTGACCTACATCACCACCACCTCCGCCGTCGTCTCCTCTCGTTGCCAGAGCAAACCATTGCCATTCGCAGGCGCTCAGCTTAAATAAAACTGTTCTACCCATCAGTGTTTGCCTTCCAGCTAGGCTACCCTTTCCACATCCTCATACATAGATAGATACATACATAGGCTACATACATACGTACATACATACATACATACATACATACATAC
Source organism: Oratosquilla oratoria (assembly GCF_046742065.1). NCBI lineage: Eukaryota > Metazoa > Arthropoda > Malacostraca > Stomatopoda > Squillidae > Oratosquilla > Oratosquilla oratoria. Next base: position 67,347,752 of record NC_134787.1, on the reverse strand, counting down.
ATACATACATACATACATACATACATACATACATACATACATACATACATACATACATACATACATACATACATACATACTTGCATACATGTATACATACATACATACATACATACATACATACATACATACATACATACATACATACGTACATACATACATACATACATACATACATACATACATAAAATCTCAAACTCGCTTGGGTGAACAGGACATGTTTTTCTAGATATGTGTTATTTTTAGGCATGTTCGAGTCGTGCAGATTGCATAGACGACGAAGTAGAGTGGAGAGCAGAAAGTAGTGAGATGGAGTGCTGAATGAGAGGTAAGGACGGATTGAAGTAAAGGGTAGAAAAATAAAAAAAA
>NC_134787.1:67324883-67332383 GCF_046742065.1 Oratosquilla oratoria | reverse complement strand
GGACCAAACAATTGGAAGAAAATAGAATAGTAAACCCTAAACAATTTGGCTTTAGAAGTGGAAGATCATGTACCACAAACCTAATTTGCTTTTACTGGAGATTATTTGAGATGATACAAGAAAGAGATGGCTGGGGAGATTGCACCTTCTTGGATTTGCAGAAAGCATTCGATGAGGTACCACATAAAAAATTAATAAGAAAAAATAAAATAATAGGAGGAATACAAGGTAAGCTGCTGGAATGGATGAAGGATTTCTTAATTTGAAGAAAAATGAGAGTGGTGCTTAGAGACAAAAATTCAAACTGGGAAGATGTGAAAAGTGGCGTCCCACAAGGCTCTGTATTGGCTCCTCTAATGTTTGCCATATATATAAAGGATATGGATGAGGGAGTAAATTGTTACATGAACTTCTTTGCTGACGATGCCAAATTACTCAAAAGAGTAAAAACGGAAGAAGATTGTAGATCACTACAAGAAGACCTAGACAAAATATGGGAATGGAGTCAGAAATGTGAGATGAACTTCAACATTAAGAAATGTAGCATAATAGAATTTGGAAAAAGCAAAAATAGAGTATCGGGTCAATATAAAATTGGAAACAAAGAAATAAAAAAAGTCAATTAGTCAATTCAGAAAGGGACCTGGGAGTAATCATCTCAAGCGACTTGACACCTGATAAACATGTCAATAAATTATTTGGAGAGATCAATGAAAGTGGCTTTCGACTTCATAGATGAGAAGATGGTTAAAAAATAGTGGTTACATTGATAAGACCTAAACTAGAATATGCCGCAACATTGTGGGCACCCAGCACAAAGGAGACCATAAGAACATTAGAAAGAATCCAAAGAGCAGCGACAAAAATGGCACCTACGCTGTCAAATCTGATATACGAAAAAAGATAGGAGAAATTACATCTGTCAACACTGGAACAGAGAAGAGAAAGAGGTGATTTATTGACCATTTACAGAATTATGAAAGGGATGGAAATTCTCGATAGAGATGACTTAGTAAAGTGGGACAGAAGAGAAACAAGAGGACACGAAAAGAAAGTAAAGAAGGACACAGTCATAGAAGAGACCTGAAAAAGAATAGCTTCCCACATAGATTGGTTGATGTCTGGAACAAACTAAACGAAAAAAAATGAATGCCAGAACTATACACGATTTAAGAATAAACTGGATGCGGAGAGATACGAAAACGGGTCACTACGAGCATAGCTCTTGTCCCGTAAAATACAACTAGGTAAATACACACACACACACACACACACACACACACACACACACACACACACACACACACACACACACACACACACACACACACACACACACACACACACACACACACACACACACACACACACACACACACACACACACACACACACACACACACACACACACACACACACACACACACACACACACACACACACACGAGTATAAGACTAAATCTGACCTGTTTCTCAAGTCCGCTTATTGGACGAATGGGTCGACGAGCAGACTGGCGGAGTTAATGTGGTCCGAAGCTGGGGGGGTGAGGGTGAGGGTGGGGGTGGTGGAGAACGTGGTCTGTGGGAGGTTGGGATCGATGGGATCGAGTGGCGTCGAGGGGTCAGGTTGAGGCTGGGGCTGAGGACCGGGGCTGAGGCTGGAGTTAAGGGCCGTTGGGGTCTGTCATAATTTGTCCGAGTGTGTTGAAGTCTGTTGGGTCTCAGCCGATTATTTCAAAGGTTACTCGTACTTCGCTTATCTTCCTAAAGATTTTCTCCTCAGCTTGAACGGGAGTTTGAACGATGTCAGGAGGCAATGTTCTTATCAAATGTGAAATTTCTACTGATCCCGCTGCTGTCACTATTAGCCGTGACTGTTTGTTCGTTTGTTTGTCTGTTCGTTATGACCGTCGATGAAATAAAGTCAAGAGCATCCAAATCAAAAAGACTATTATTTGTGCGAGTCACGTGTGTGTGTGTGTGTGTGTGTGAGAGAGAGAGAGAGAGAGTGAGAGAGAGAGAGAGAGAGAGAGAGAGAGAGAGAGAGAGAGAGAGAGAGAGAGAGAGAGAGAGAGAGATAGAAAGCTAAAGATAGATAAATATAGAAACAGATATAATGATATATAGATATCTCATAAAAAAAAATCCATGTGATAAATCTCTTGCTAACTGCATGGTCACTAGGGACCTCGGTCGAAGTTGGTCCTTGACATCTGAAGGAGAGGGTCCATAGTCGAGGTTACGATGACCTGAACTCCAAGAACCTCTTGAGTTTCAATGATCAAAGAGACCGAAAGTCCATGTGCCGTTATTTAAGAGAGAGAGAGAGAGAGAGAGAGAGAGAGAGAAAGGGAGAGAGAAAGAGGGAGAGAAAGAGAGAGGGAGAGAGAAAGAGAGAGGGAAAGGCACAGGGAGAGAGACAGAGAGATAGATAGATAGATAGATAGATAGATAGATAGATAGATAGATAGATAGATAGAGAGAGAGAGAGAGAGAGATAGAAAAGAGAGAGAGAGAGAGAGAGAGAGAGAGAGAGAGAGAGAGAGAGAGAGAGAGAGAGAGAGAGAGAGAGAGAGAGAGAGAGAGAGAGAGAGAGAGAGAGAGAAAGTAAAGAAAAATGTAATAATCTAAAATCTATCTATATGATAATGAGAGCCGTGTTTGTTTGTCCGTCACACCCTACCCCTAGATATCTCTCTCTATCTCTTTCTCTCACTCTCACTCTCTCTCTCTCACTCTCTCTCTCTCTCTCTCTCTCTCTCTCTCTCTCTCTCTCTCTCTCTCTCTCTCTCTCTCTCTCTCTCTCTCTCTCTCTCTCTCTCTCTCTCTCTCTCTCTCTCTCTCTCTCTCAATTATGAAACATGTACAGTCAACCAGAAACGGGTCAATAAGTTATGAGTCTGTCGGAGTCTGTCGAAGTCTGTCGGAGTCTGCTGGAGTCTCTTGAAGTCCATTGGAGTTTGTCAGAGTCTTTTGGGGTCATTCGGGTATCCAATTGTTTTTTCGGAGGGTTCGGCGATTTTATCTTTGAATATAATTTTCAGCCTGAAAGGTAGTCTGAACGACTTCAGAAGGAATCTTCTCGGATCCAAAGAATAACATTTATCAAATTTTTGAACACAAGGTCTTCCTTTACGTCTAGCGTAAAACAAAACAAAATATTAAAGTCAAACCTGTCACAGTCTTTCATTTAGGGCAAACAGGACAGCACCCTTGGTATTGTTGTGACAGTGACCAAGCAATCTTAGGTTGGTGAGAGATATAAGTCCTCCAAGGCAGGGTCTTCGACCCATTTCCTTTGTCACTTCCTCGATTATTTTCCCGTGGTTTGAAGGGCTGGTACTCGCTCAGACCTCAACATTGCAGGTAGTCCGGAACAGTTCATACGTAAACTTAGGAAACGGTCTCCACGGTAGGAGGCAACTGTAGTGACCAGACCCGGAGGAAGCTGAGGTCGCCTCGGAAGAATCCGGACTAAGCGGTAGTTGTGAACCAGGATTCGAGCATACGCCAGAAATCCCGACGCGGTTACCAGACACGCGCGGTACTACTGAACCATGACGGACCCCCTACTTTGAAGTGTTCACTGAGTAACTCTAACGTCAGCGACACTACAATGGTAGCTGCAGGATTTTGCTCAAGAAACATAGATAACACTTCGAAACGATCTGAGCTCTTAGCAGCAGAGGAGAACAGAGGACGTCTTGAAGGCACAACTACTGACAGGGGGAAACCCTACTTCGTATATAGCAAGAAGGTGATAAGGTCTTCGAGACCCCTGGCACCGACCCTGACTAAAACTATATACGAATAAAAGGCGCTAAAGTTTGTTTGTTTGTGTGTTTGCAACGTTGCCCTTTCTCAGTGTGTCTTTAACAGACTTAGCACGGAAGTTCACATACACCCCACAATAATGCATGATAGAAAATAGAGGGTATAGGGCGAATTCCTTGCAGTGCAATATATGTCGGTTATGCGTTTGGTATAAGTTTGGCTATTTTTCTGAAACAACGTTGCCATTTGTCAATGGATTTGACTAAATCTGGGACGGATACCCATTGTAGGTGGAGGTAGAATGTAGATTGAGAGAAGCGAGTAAATGCCTTGGTGGTTTAAAGAGTGTAATGAGGAATAGACATTTGATTAAATGAAGCGGCCTTGCTGTGGATGTACTGTGTCTTGCGACACTGCTTCTGACCCAGGGCGGTGGGCAGGGTGCAGGGATGACCCGTCATCCAGGAGGTGCTCAGATGAGAGGGAGGGTGGGAGGGGTGTGTGGAGTGTATCTAGGGATGAAATGGGTGGGAGTGTTTTTTATGCCTTTTCCTTTTTGGCTACCTCCCTTGGAAGGGGGAAAAAGCCTTGGTATATGTATGTATGTACTATTATTTTTAGTGTAAATATAACAATCCCTCCTCTATCCGAACCGCCTGTTCACACTAGTGATTTGAACAGCGCGGAAACCGCGGTGGTATGCCTCGATTGACTTACACCGTAATTAAACCACTGTAGTTGAAACCGCTAGTGTGAGCAGGGTCATGCGGTTTAATTTCCTCGGTAGCCGACTGGCTTGTGTACAGTTGACATCCCTATTACTGCAATTGTCCAGCTAGAATGAACTTTCTTCCATTCCCGCAAGAACCTCGAGATCTTCAATTTCCTCAAACCTGCTTTCATGTACCACTTTCATTCTTTCAGAATTGAAAATTAAACACTAAAGTGGCCACCTGAAGACTAGAAGGGACGAAGTGTCGGGGGGGGGGGGAGAGGAAGAATAATTTCACCTCTTGTATCCGAATACTCCCCAAATCTGAACACCCTATGGCCCGATTCGTTTGGATATGAAAGGGATTACTGTATTACTGTTACCACTATATTTACTGCTGTTACTCTTGTTGATTATCTCTTCTTAGGTCTCTTATCTGGTTTTGTGCAGGATGAGAACAGAAAAGGTGCTAGAACTGAATCTATGCGAATAATTGCGTCTTGAGCGAGTTACGTGTTCAATTGAAGATTTTCATTTCTATTGATTTGTTTAATTAATTTCTGTATTTATTTATCTATTCATTTATTTATCTAACTATTCATTTACGTAATTGTGCATTTACTTGTTTATTCATTTACTTAATTATTTGTATCTATTTATTAATTTATTTGTGTATGTATTTATTTACGTATTTAGTATTTATCTATCCATTTATATGTTTATTTATTTATCTATTTATTTTTAATTGTTTATTTACATATCTATTTCAATATTTATCTATATCTTTATTTAATCAACTAGTTAATTATCTATTTATTGATTAATTTGTTTAATTATTTATTTGCTTATTTATATACTTATTTATTTATTTATTTATCTACCTATTTACTTACCTATTCATTCAATTATTTATTTCGTTATCTGTTCATTTATTTATTTGTTAATTCATTCATTTACTCATTTATTCATATATTTCTTATTTATTTATTTAACATGTTTATTTATTCATTATTCTATTTATCTGTTTATGTATTTATTTGTTTGTTTATCTATTTATTAATTTATCTATTCTTTATATTTCTAATCAGATACTGTTATAATCTCAACGCGTGGTATTGTTCCCCGGGAATTTAGATTATCCTCCCGTGTTCAGAGTTTGGAAAACTGAAATTGATGAGCAGAAAATGAGATGACAATCCTTCTTTAATCTGGAATAATGAAATACTGGAAAAAATGGGCAGCAGCCCCTTTGGCTGGCGTTCGGTCTTATACGAAGGCTCTGAGTTTGGACGGGGAGGGGATTGAATTGGGGGGGGGGCTTAGGGAGGTGGGCTTAGGGAGGGGGCTTAGGGGAGCTGGTAGTCACGGGTGTTAGACATAATACCTTTTACATAGTATTCTTTTATGATTTTGAACATAATTGTCCGATTAGGATTAAGGATATAGTTCGTTCTGTTTCATTTGGTTTTATTTCGTCTTATTTTGTTCTATTTCAGCATGTTTTATTTCATCTTAATTTAAAGTGTAGACAGACAACAAGTTTTCTATTATGCGTCTTTTGTTGAAGGTGGTGTTATTTTCTGCTTTGATGATTTTCATGCTGATAGTTTCTTTAGATCTGACTAATCGCCGTACTGCAGGGTCTAATATCTGTAGAACTTGTACGTAGGCGGTCATAATCAAAGTGGAAGACTAATGTCTCAACGGAAGCAGCGAGTGCCCTGATCGATACAAGCGGTCTACTATTGGGGCTTATGTCCGCAGAGCATTCACACACTGTGATACTTGGTCAAAAATCCACCAAGAATTAGAACGTACAATCCAGGTTCTTGTAAACAACGGCTTCTACAACAATGAGGTTCAAAAGGTAACCGAAAATATCAGGAAAAATGGTACACCGATTCCAACCGTCTTCCAAACAGAGAAGAAATAAGACTTTATTAAAAATCATACTTTCCATCAGCGTACAAAGAATAAAAAGGTCATCAAAGAGATTGTCAAGAAAAAATTAAAGCCCGTAGACGATGGTATTTTAGTTAGATTAATTATTTATTACAAAAGTAAGAAATCTTCCAATCTCCTCCCAAACAAGACCCGTCAGAAAGAGAGCGAGCTGAAAAAGTCTCACGTTATATAAAGTCAACAAAGGGAAATGTAAAGCCCTTCCATCTTCGTACATTGGCATGACGACTATGACACTGGAATTTAGACTGGCTGGACATAGATACACATTAGTCTAAAAAAAAAACACGCATAGAATCACTCGAATACCACATTACTTGCGAAGAGCTGGAAAAGAACACGAACATTATGGAAACATGCATGGACCCAAGGAAATTGAAGATAATCGAGGCCCTTTACAACAAAGACAGGAATCCAAGTTTAAACATACAGGCACTCGACTTATTAGCACTTAGGCCAGAAGCCTGAGAAGATGTAAAAGTTAATTTTGATTAATGAACATCTTCCACTTATATAGTAATCTATCCCTGTCAATATCTATTCTATGGTCAAATACCACTCATTAACGCCACCTGTATTAATCCCCGAAGAAGGATTAGTTGAGCCGAAATCCTGATCGGGGGTTATGATCGCCTACGTAGAAGTTGTACAGAGATTAAGCCCTGCGCAACGGCGAGTAGCGAGATCTAAAGAAACTACCTGGAAGAAAATTATCATTGCAGAAAATATCATCACCTTCAACAAAATTATATTTATTTATTTCATCTTATACCATTCTATTTTATTTTCAATTCAATTTAATTTATTTTGTTGTAGGGAGAATAAGTAAAATTATATGAACACTGATAAAGCACTACAATGTGCATATGCGTGCGGAAAACATACGGGATTTCGCTTGGCTCTCCCTACAGACTGTACAAAGATTGTGAATAAATAATACAATCAATGATAAAATTAATGTTCATCAAAACCTATGCTAATCAGTTATATAATGGGGAAATATATACAACTCATAATTCAACAATGCGTAGGTATAATACACAACAATAATT
>NC_134787.1:67307383-67314883 GCF_046742065.1 Oratosquilla oratoria | reverse complement strand
ACTGTGTCAGGTCCCCAACCGATTTTCTGGATATTCTGGCCAACAGCAACTCTAGAGGTATAATTCCATCGTTGGGTGTAGAAAACTTCTACACTAATATTTTAGTTTTTCGGACGATACAATGCATATTCAATAGAGTCGATATATAGACGACATTTTTGTAAAAACAGAAAATAATGAACAAATTATAGCCCTACAGCAGCGACTTATCGAAGCCGTCTCAACTTCACCACCGAAAATAGTGAAAAGGGATCTCTCCTTTTCCTTGACATCTTAATGAGACAAAGAGGAGGATCTTTCCACGTTTCAATTTCTGCTAAAGCCAACAACTCCGAACATTGCCTTAATGGACTGAATAAATGCCCTCAAGAATTAGCGCATATGTATGAAGATCCCTTAGCCATTGCAGTAGCTGGGAAAATGTAAATCTAGAGTTGGAAAGAGCATCGCAGGTCCTCAATAACAGCGATTTTAGCAATATGGATATTGAAAGAGTGATTAAGAAGATCATGGATAATGGGTACCAGGATTGTAAACCACCAAACGTATCAGACCAACAAGCGGAGAACGTTATTCTCCACTGCAAACAAGATGAGAGGACACTGCAGCAAATTGTAAGGAGAAACATTAAGCCCACCGAAGCCAGTACCAAAATTAACTTGGTAATTTATTATCAGAAAATAAAAAATCAAACCTATTTCTCAGGAACAACACCAGGCAGACAGTCGAAAAATCTCAAAAATCTCATGTTGTATATAGGTACACATGCAAATTTAGGACTGTCATCTATCCTACTTCTTATATCGGGATGACCACCATGAAGCTCTCACGTCGTCTGTCGTACCACCTAACCTCAGGAGCTCCTAAGAAGTCCATCAAGCGAGATTAAGGATGGAAGACCTTGCACAGAATACGGAAATGATAAATTTCAATAAAGACCCAAAGCGATTACCCATTCTAGAAGCTTCATACATTTAGGAACTATCCCCAGGATAAGCTCGAAGAGTTGAAAATCCTATCGAGTGTTAGGGGATCATTTCCCAATGAAAACGAGACAATGAACACCGATACACGCCACCCGCCAACCAATAGGAGAACAGGGAACTCCGACGATGCCAACCATTGACGATCGGTCAAAATTCCCCAACCCGAAGTACAGTATATACAAGTAATCTCCATATAACAGATTAGCCTTTAGATTCTTACTTCCATTGATGAAGAACCAAGATGCGTGAAAACGCGTTCTGGCCATTATCAAATTATATCTGCTATCCCACAGCATGACGTACGTAGACATATTAGGATTACTGCCTACAGAGGGCAAAATGACATTAAGAATTAGAGAAAAATACGACAAAAAGCTTTGTCACAACAAAATCGACATCCGTTTCAATGAACTACGCTTGAGGGAAAACCATTGCCCATATGCACTGCGAACATTCCATGTCAAAGTCCCTTAGCAGAAGGATTGATCCGAGATAAACCACGGCCTGCCTCTGGCTCCTCCTCCACGCCGCTGTTTTCTCCTCCACAACATACATACATACATACATACATACATACATACATACATACATACATACATACATACATACATACATACATACATATACATATATATATATATATATATATATACATATACATATACATATACATATACACACACACACACACACACACACACACACACACACACACACACACACACACACACACACACACACACACACACACACACATATATATATATATATATATATATATATATATATATATATATATATATGTGTGTGTGTGTGTGTGTGTGTATTCACTTGGTCTTTGGATCACGTGTTGGACTCGTGATCGACAGCTATTTCCCTCCTGGAAGAGAGCTCAGAGCTCGTAGGTCCGATCTATGGGTAATGCTATGACCTTGCACACACACACACACCCAACTCCCCGCCCACGAGAGTCAGAGTAACGACCCGAGGCACAGCGATACCGAAATAATTTCGGCCCTGGGCAGGATTCGAACTGGCTACTGGGAGCACTTCTGCTTCCCAGTTCAGCGCTCTACCAACTGTGCCACCGAGTCGGTGTGTGTGTGTGTGTGTGTGTGTGTGTGTGTGTGTGTGTGTGTGTGTGTGTGTGTGTGTGTGTGTGTGTGTGTGTGTGCGTGTGTGTATGTATGTGTGTGTGTATGTCTACGCATGCGGGCGTGACTAAGTGAATGTGTGTGTACACATGTATATACATGCCAGCTCGCGCATGTGCACATGAATATGAATGTGAACGTGTACGTTTATAAACACGTGCCGGCCTGTAAGCGTATGTAAGCATATCATTCCCAAGAAGAACGTATAAGACTCTTCTCACACGTATCAGCTTTTCACCGTGCGCCGTCCACGACACGACGTCGTGCTCTTGAATACTTTCACACGTCACGACCACGTGTGAAAGCGTCTATAGACACCTATGATTACTTGATAGCACGACGTCGTGTTGTGGACGGCGCACGACGAAAAGTCGACACGTGCGAAACGATCCTAACCGTGGCGGTGACCTTTTTTCCCCGTTTTGGCAACCCCCCTCCTCTCTTATCACGCTCAGCGTCCTGATAAGAACCACCCAGAACGTTGACGCCGCCTCCTGCCGTCCTCGACATTCCCTATCTCCACCCTTTCTTCTCCATCTGCTCATCCCTATCTCCGCTTTCCCATCAAATCTCGAAGTTCTCCTCGTCAGGTGGGGGTGTCTTTGTGGAAGAGAAAACAGGGGGTCTGGGGGGGAGGAGGAGAAGGAGGAGGAGGAGGAGGAGAAGGCGCCAGAGGCGAGGCCGTGGCTTATCTCGGACCAATCCTCCTGCTAAGGGACTTTGACACAGAATGTATGTCCTACTTTCCTCGTCACATCCTCTTTTTCGGTGGTCTCAAAGGGGAGGGCCGTCTTCTGGAAAGGTTTTTTGTATGACCTAGACATCGTGAATAGGTTGTCGATGGTTTGTCTTTATGAATATTAGAAATTTTTAGAAAAAAAAAAGGCTGATGTGTATCGCTCGACGCTCCTGAATCGTGGCCTGAACAAAGAACCCTTGTCCGGACTAAAGTAAAGGAAAATGTGAAGCTTTGTCGGTGATCGAGACGTGGAAAGATTGATTGATTCCTACTAAATGGAAGTTTTTTCTTTTTTTTTCTTGCCAAGTATTGTACGAGTATAACAAATATTCATGAACTGATGCAAATTGTATATTGACAATCGTTGTTTCTTTTTACAGATATATGAACTAGTTTTGCATATTTGATGGACAGAATGTGTAATGAATGTATACTGAATTGATCCTGTAAATAGTAAATGTAACTATTAGATATAACATTATAACTAATAAATATGTCCAAACAATGATTAATTAAAAAAAAAATACTGAAATGAAATTACATGATAATAAATTTCTGAAGCCATATTAAAAATTACATGTTCTTTGATAACTTACAATACTACAGAGTAGTGTCGTATTAATTTATTGTATGACTAATACATAGATGGTAATTATAAAAGTATCAGTTAAGAAACATTGTTTTTCAATAAAATATATATAAGTTTTCCTGGAGACGTTACAATTAATATATTGAAACACAGGTTAATGACTAATTTTACCATAGAATAATAATATTTGTGTACCAACTGCATCGTGCGACAACAGAAAAACAAACAAAAAGAACCAATCAAAGTAACAGCCTTTATTCAAATGAATTTCCGCAAATATAATACTCGTATTTCATTTCCGCTGTCATATTCTATCTGTGCGTGTCCTTTCCGCTTATCAACGGCCGCGTTGCAGGTCAAATACTCGTGGTGTCTCGTTATGTTTCATTGTGATAATAAAAGAGGAAGAAGGAGAAAAAAAAGAAGGAAAATATAAAAATGAAAAACGTTGAATTTAGTTCAATGTGATATTCATGAATATCCACCTGTTGAAACGTTGCAATAATCCCTTTGATATTTAGTGGCAATCCTGGGTGACAAGGGAGAGAGAAATACCAAAATGTTTTATTGTACACACAGAAATACGTACCCATGCATATACATATGTAATGCATACATACATACGTACATACATACATACGTACATACATACATACATACATACATACATACATACATACATACATACATACATACATACATACATACATACATGCATGCATACATACATACATACATACATACATATATACATACGTACATACATACATACATACATACATACATACATACATACATACATACATACATACATACATACATACATACATACATACATATATACATGCACACAAACAAATACACACACACACACACACACACACACACACACACACACACACACACACACACACACACACACACACACACACACACACACACACACACACACACACACACACACACACACACACAGCTTGAGAACTTATCTTCTGCCAAGATACCAGCTAGCGAATACCTCTTGTTAAGTTTACTACATCTTGTGGAGTTTATATGTTCGAATAGTGACAAGTGATTGTGTTGTGTTTTTGTAATTGTATACGTATAGCGCTATGCAGTTACAGGTATAAGATAAAGTGTAGTGTTCTAGTAATTTAGAATCAAAACAGTAATCTGTTACTGAACTCCGAAGGTAGGAGTAATAGTATGAGGTAAGCAGAGTAAGCTTCGCGTATTTAGTTTATTCAGTGACCGGTTTTGTTTCTTTTGTTGTTCTATATTTTCTCTTTGCCGTTTGTATTGCCGAAGGAGGAGCGAAATGGCTTGTGAAGGTTGTATGAACCTGGGGGTCCGTCTCAGGATGTGTGAGGAAGAGATTCGTCTTCTTGGGGGTGCGCTCTGTGAGAAGAATGAATCCTCCCCACAACCCAAAGAGCGTACCACCTCTTCCACTACTACAACTGCCGTGAGCGAGTGGCGCTCCGTGGGGTCCCGTTTGTGGAGCCCGCGTTCGGTAAGCAAAGTGAAGGGGAAATAGATTGTATTGGGGAAAATAGAGTAGGGTATAGCAATAACGTAGAGCAATATGTCAGTGTAAGACAAAATATAATTTTAGGATATAGTGTCGATAGAGGACGAAATATTACATTAGGATGTAATGTCAAAGGACAAAATATCACGATGGCATGTAATGATATTGGAGGACGAATCACCACGATAGGATATATTGATAGTGGAGGACAAAATATCACGATGGTAGGTAATGATAGTGGAGGACAAAATATCGCGGTAGGATATAATGTCAGTGGAGGACAACATATAATTTAAGAAAGGGATACCGAACAGAATATCAGAGAAAGACGGGTGGCCGGTGTGGAGCGCGGTGACGTAGGGGGCCAAGGTATACATAAGAGATCGAATGACCGTGAGGGACCAGTTGCCTGTGATGGGGCAAATGTCCATAAGCATTGAATTTCAATGAAGGACTAAATGTCAATATAGAGCAAGGTGTCAATAAAGAACAAAATTATAATGTAAGGCATGTAAAAAAAAAATAATCACGAGTTTCTTAATAGCATGTACTTTAATGCTCGTAGTATTAGGAATAAATTCCAAGAAATACTGGCGTATGTCAAAAACGAAAATCTCGATATGATAGGAATAACCGAGACATGGTTAAATGGTAAAGAGTTTGAAACTGAATTTAGTATTGCGGGATTTTTACAATTTCATCAAGATAGAAACCACAAGAAAGGTGGGGGTGTTCTGTTGTACGTTAAAAACAATATCCATGCTTGTGTTTTAGAGAAAGTGAAACATGATGCATATGATAGTTTATGTGTAGAATAAACCCAAATAAATGGACAAAAATGAATGTAAGTGTAATATAAAGGCCAAAATTATTATCATTAGCTGACAACAAACTTTATCACAAGAACTGTCTAGTTTCTGCAACCGGGATCTATTGATATATAATAAGTGATTTTAATTTTACTGATATTGATTGGATGACCCTTGAACGTGGCCATATAGGTAGTCGCTTGCTAGTGTGTGTGTGTGTATATATGTATATATATATATATATATATATATATATATATATATATATATATATATATATATGTATATATATATATATATATATATATATATATATATATATAATACATATATGTATGTGTGTGTGTGTATAATTGTCTTATGTGTATGCGTGTGTGTGATTCACCATGGTCTTGGATCATGTGTTGGACTCGTGATCAATGTTTATTTCCCTCCTGGAAGAGAGCTCAGAGCTCATATATGTCCGATCTATGGGTAATACTGTGACCTTACGCGCACCCCCAACTCCCTGCCCGTGAGAGTTGGAGTAACGACTCGCAGCGCAGCGTTACTGAATTTTTTTCAGCCTTGGACTGGATTCGAACCCAGACTGCCGTAGTGGCGGCCGGGAACTATACCACTGCGCCATCGTGTGTGTGTGTGTGTGTGTGTGTCTGTGTGTGTGTGTGTGTGTGTGTGTGTGTGTGTGTGTGTGTGTGTGTGTGAGAGAGAGAGAGAGAGAGAGAGAGAGAGAGAGAGAGAGAGAGAGAGAGAGAGAGAGAGAGAGAGAGAGAGAGAGAGAGAGAGAGAGAGAGAGAGAGAGAGAGAGAGAGACTATACTGTATATGTACACGTGTGTACATTTGTAGTACATGTATGTATATATTTCTTTGTTTATAGAATGAATGTGCGTTTATTTGCAAAAATACTACTTTTTATCTAATATACGTGTTTATTTATTTATCTATTCATTTATCGAATTATCTATTATAATCTTTATTAGATAGATAATTAATGAATTAATTCATTTATTCATTTACATGTGTATTAAGTTGTTTTTATTTATCTTGTTTTTTTTACACATTCTTGAGGGCATCACATTGTTGTCTGGATGGATCGATGAGCCAGATTCAAAGATGAACAAGAGAATCAGAGACACACATCAAGAACGTCACCGAAAAATGCGAGGCAGAAATAGAATGATCTGTGCTAATTGGCTACTGAAATCCTGTACACAATGTGGGGGCGACAGTACAATACGCCCCGTTGCACAATACGCCAAACGCATAAAGAGCCCAATTTACGCCCACCGCGTAATTGGCACCGGATCTCACGTGATAACGCGCGTCGGTAGCTTTCGCGATTATCCGCTGTTTGTTATGACACAGTGGCACAAGTAACAAGATATTACACTACAGGTTGCTGTGGTGGTGTAGTTTTTTAGCACTTCTATCCTTGTGGAAAGTCTCGCGCAGAATTATAGGTAGGAGTATATATGTAAAATAATTGTATATACATAAAAAAAGAGGACATAAGAAGCCCGCAGAAGGACGCTTTTGGGAAGGTCGTCATCTTCCCACTGAGGTAGGTCACACTCAAGTTCCACACAAGAAGCGAGAACTGAGGCTCGTTGTGTGGTCCGGCACTTGATGTTGATTTGACATAATAATTTCGCCTCCATTGATTCTCTGATCAAAAGAAGAAAAACACTCG
>NC_134787.1:67279883-67284883 GCF_046742065.1 Oratosquilla oratoria | reverse complement strand
TATCTCTCTCCAAGGCACGGTCAGAAGGGCCACATCGAGGCCGACTACCATTTCGACTGAGGCCATTCGTTCTCTCTCTGCCTCCATTTTGTTGGACTCTGAGACCTCGGCACTTTAATTTGCGACTGTGCTTAAATGCAGAAGAAACGTTTGGATGGTAATTGGAGAGCCTGCCTGCTGAAGAAGAGGAAGAGTAAGTATGGAAAAGAGTGACGTCATGGAAATGAGTTACGTCTTGATGACTTGGGAGGTCACAGGATCTAATGACGTCATTGGATCTAGTGACATCACAGGAGCTAGTGACGTCAATGGAACTAGAGATGTCACAGGATCTAGTGACGTCACGGGATCTAGTAACATCATGGGAACTATTGACGTCATGGGACCTACTGTCTTCACAGAAACAAGTGACGTCTTAAGAACTAGTGACGTAGAAGCTCTAGTGAGTTGGTGACGTTATAGGAAACTGAGCTTCTTCTGCCTGACTTCAGACTTCAGACTTCAGACTCCAGACTTCAGACGGGGGTGAACGTTCTTCGGCCTGAAGACTTTCTTGATGACATTCTTTCCATCCGACCGAATGGGTTAGTGAGAAACCCTACGGCGAAGACGGCGTGGGCAGATCTCGACGGAAGCTGACGCAATACGGAATCACCGGACCTATTAACGGATTAAAACCTTAGAATGAATAATCAGGTGGCAATCCTGGGGGGAGAGAGAGAGAGAGAGAGAGAGAGAGAGAGAGAGAGAGAGAGAGAGAGAGAGAGAGAGAGAGAGAGAGAGAGAGAGAGAGAGAGAGAGAGAGAGAGAGAGAGAGAGAGATTGAACCCAAGGATGTAAGAAAGGCAATCCTCAACTGAATAAAATCGTTTGATAACAAATCAGAATAAAAATCACAAGTCGATCGAAGTTGTTGGAGAGGAAGCGTATAATGGGGTTGAAGGGGTTAGCTGGGACGAGGGAACGACCTCACCTGAATGAAACGGCCGACGCTTTTATTCGAAACTTGGTCCTTAAGTACACGAGTGTTGAGATTTCTGAATAGCCATTCATGATATTAGGTTGATAATAATAACAACATTAACGACTCCAGAAATAAGAATAGCTGCCTTTTGCTCTTAGGTTCTTTTGAAGCCGAAAAATGTCCTATTTACTTGTAAACAACAAGGAGAAAAAATAATTACATGAAGCAAGGGTGGATAATGAGTGCCGAGAAGGGGAAGGGGGAGGGGGAAGGGGGAGGTGGAAGGGCGGAGGTGGAAGGGGAAAGGAGGAGGGGGAGGGGAAGAGGGCAGGGGAAGTGGAAATAAGAGGAAGAGAGGAGGAAGAAGGGGGAGGGGGGAAGTGGGAAAACGGACGGGGAGAAGAGAGAAAGGGGGAGGAGGAAGGGGGGAGGTGGAAGGGGAAGGGGGAATGAGGGAGGGGAAGTGGGAAGGGGGAGGGGGAAGGGGAAGTAGGGGAAGGGGGACGGTAAAAGGATTACGAGGAAGGGGGAAAGGGGAAGGAGAGGAGGGGGGAAAGTGGAAGGAGAGGAAGGGGGGAAATAGGGAAGAGGGAAGGGTCAGGGGTAAAGGGAAGAGGGGGAAGGGAGTAAAGGGGGAAGGGGGAAGGGAGGAAAGGGGAAAGGCGGAGGCGGGAAGGGGATGGAGAGGAAGAGTAAATGGGAGAAGAGCAAGGGTGGTGGAGTGGAGTGGAGTGGAGTGGAGTTGAAGGATTGGAAAGAGGGAAGGGGGAGAAAAGGAGGGACAATGGAGCAAACGTGACCATCGAAATTCACTAGACGAGGGTCACTAGACGAGGGAGTTTCTACACTATTTCGCCGTGGCAGAAGGTCTTGACACTCCTCCACAAATATACGTAAGAACGGTTTCCACTGCCTACGAGGTAAAAGAGATGGCTTTTGAACCTGTAGAACTTGTCATATTCCATCAAATGAATAAAGTCGCCTGGATGCAAGGTAGAAGCGCGGAAGGCACGACACAATAGAATTTTAGATGTTGGCTGTACATAGCCCCGAAACTGCCAATCAACGAAATACCCGAGAAAAGAATTATGAAGTGTACTACAGGAAGTGGGTGGAAAGGAAAGAAAATGTTGCGATTTCCCTACCTCTTTTCTTTATTTTATTTTATTTTATTTTCTATTTATCTTATTCTATTTTATTTTATTTTATTTTATCTTAATTTTCTATTTTTTTTTCATTTTTTTTTTCTTATTTTATTTTTTTTTCATTTTTTTTTATCTTATTTTATTTTATTTTATTTCATTATTTTATTTTATTTTATTTTATTTTGAGGCAGGAGGAAGAGGTGGCTTGGGTTATGATGGATCACGACGCTCCCCCTTTTGACCTCGCGTTAGGTCACCCAATCCACCATCCAGCCAACGCAGTGGTAGGCTTTGTAGCTTCTGTTATGGTGCCAACTTTGGGCAATTGTATTAACCTAAGCTCTTCGGGAATGAAAGGAGCTAACCCTCCCCCCCACCCCCACCCCCCCAAAAAATAAGAGTAAAGCAAATAGATTAATAGAAATACATGAAAAAAATAGATAACTGAAGAAATTTGATGAATAAGTAAACTGATACAGAGATAAATGAATAGATAAGTGAATAAATCAAATAAGCAAACAATATAAAAAAGGAAAAAAAAATGACGGCGAAGAAGGATAAAAAAAAAGCAGCTAGCCACTTTAAAGACTAAAAGGTCTCATATTCTTCTCAGTGACCTTTCTTCACAACTCACTCCATCGACACAACAACTTCCTCAACTAATCCGATTCCTACTAAGTAAAGGCCATTGTCCAAAAAAAGAAATGTGGCGGCCTTCAAAAGGGCAGGATCGATCGTGACCCCTTTGGCAAGGTCAGAGTGAAGGACCCTGACAAGGTTGTCCTGGAAGATAAACGAGAGAGTATAATCTCGCCCTCAGGAAGATGAACACTTCAGTATTGGGCCGTGATTGCAATTAAATCAATTATAATTATCGTTGTTGCAGAGCAGTTTAGTCGGAAATGGATTAAAACTACGGTTGAATCAACATTTGCGATTGCGAATGTTGTTGCGATAGTGGTTGTACTTACAGTTGTGATCACGATTACAGGTACGATATGAGTTGCGGTTATAGTTGTAAGATTATGATTATGGTTAAGATGTCAGTTACGATTAAGGTTACGATTGCGCTCGCGTTTATAAATGCATACATACATACGCACATACGTACATACGTACATACATTCATACATACATACATACATACATACATACATACATACATACATACATACATACATACATACATGCATGCATACATACATATATACATACATACATACATACATACATACATACATACATACATACATACATACATACATATATACATACATACATACATACATACATACATACATACATACATACATACATACATGCATGCATGCATACATACATACATGCATACATACATGGATACATACATACATACATACATATATATACATGCATACATACATTCATGCATACATACATACATACATACATACATGCATATGTACATACATACATACATACATACATACATACATACATACATACATACATATATACATACATACACACATGCATACATACATACATATATACATGCTTGTGGTAGTCCTTCGGTAACGAAGATGACGTACTTATCCCCTGAATGATGATTAGTAAAAGGATTAGAATTGTAGTTACAATAAAAACAATAATAGCAGTAGTAAACAGCAGTATCAGCATTAATCATGGTTAATGCTTATTCCATCTTTGGTATAGTAGTTTTGATATTAGTTTTAGGATCTAGTTTCTTTGAAGGTGAATTCTTTGGTGACTTCTTAGGCCAAACTCGGAGGCACAGATCCTACTGCAAGTGGGACAGGGAATTCCTTGTGCCGGGTTAACAAGACCTCGTGCCATGCGTTCATGTCTGCGGTTTTGTCGCTCGATCCTGATATTCGTGCGAGCGGCTTCAAATATGTCGACAGCCTGATGGACTGTTAATCTCCAGCTTTCTCGGTCACTGGCCAGAATTTCAAGTTGGTCAACAGAGATGTTGCATTGTTTGAGGGTTTATAAGGTTTATCAGGTAATCTGTCTATCCATCTTACTATTTGGCAGTGAAACTTGGACCTTATACAAGGCCCAAATCAGAAGACTTGAAGGGTTTCATATACGCTGTCTTCAAACTATCCTTAGCATCACATGGCGTGACCGAATCTCTCATGTAACTATCTTACAAAATGCTTCAACCCTCAGTATTGAATCAATAATAGTACGTCGCCAGCTCCGGTGGATCGGTCATGTGATCAGAATGCCTGAATGTCGATTCTCACGTCAAATACTATACGGCGAGCTGAGGGATGGAAACCGCTTTCCGGGAGGACCAAAAAAGCGGTTTAAAGACCAAATAAAGGCCACCCTCAAACAATGCAACATATATACATACATACATACATACATACATACATACATACATACATACATACATACATACATACATACATACATACATACATACATACATACATACATACATGAATATAGCAAATTAGATATTCAAGATTTAGATCAATTATAGCAATGACTTGAAAAGTGGTTAATGAAATTTAACTCAAGTAAATGTAAGGTTATGCACATAGGTGAAAATAACAACAAGTACGATTGCAAGCTATTTGAAAATTCATTAACAAAAGTGGATAGGAAAAAGGATCTTGGCGTAATTATCAGTAATGATCTCAAATAAAATAATTTAAGCAGTGTATATCTGACTCAGAGAAAGCAAGTAAGATTCTAGGACTGAATGCGCGATGTTTTGATTTTAAAAGTTCACCTGTCATTAACAAGCTATATAAATCGTTAGTTCGTCCACATTTGGAATATGGTGTTTCCGTATGGTCACCGAATCTCATTAAAGACATTGGCAGATGAGAAAAAGTACAACAGCGAGGCAGAAAACATATTTCGCATAGAAA